>NC_069781.1:159412717-159715747 GCF_027406575.1 Nycticebus coucang
TTGTTGTAAGCCACAGCACCTAGCCTCAGCCAAAATTGTTAAACGCCAAATCATGAGCTAAAGAAAAGGTGCTGTTGTCAGTTACTAAGTTTTGCAACCCATGCTGATAAAAATTAATTTGAACCATTTAAGCATCTAAGTTTTATGTAATACTTGTAAAAATGTAATAATATTTTAACATTTTGAGAAGTTAAGCAAATCTTCACATTCCTTCTAGAGGAATTGTCTTTATTTCTTTAATTTTTGAATAGACAATGCACTCAAATGATATAAAATTCAAAAGGGTATAGGATAAAATTCTTCCACTCTCTATTCCCAAGACATTTATCACATTCTTAAGAACACATCCAGAGGGCGGCGCCTGTGGCTCAGCGGGTAGGGTGCCGGCCCCATATGCCGAGGGTGGCGGGTTCAAACCCAGTCCCGGCCAAACTGCAACAAAAAAATAGCCGGGCGTTGTGGCGGGCGCCTGTAGTCCCAGCTACTCGGGAGGCTGAGTCAAGAGAATCGCCTAAGCCCAAGGATTTGGAGGTAGCTGTGAGCTGTGTGACGCCACGGCACTCTACTGAGGGCGATAAGGTGAGACTCTGTCTCTACAAAAAAAAAAAAAGAACACATCCAGAGATATTTTCACATTATAGAAGACATTTGTGGTATGTGATACACACATTCTGCTTCTCAGTCTTTTCTTACGGATCTACACGTCTAAAACTTTGCCATTTTCAAGTCATGGCTCAAACAATACTTTTTAAATGTGATTTATCCTGATTGCTCTTCTTAATTTGCCTCCTGTCTTCAAAAGTACTTTTAATTCTCCTAAGTGGCTTTGGTTTTTTATAGCACAGCATTACTTTCTAACAGACTATCTGTAATATTTATTGTAGTCAATATTTGCGTCTGTCTTTATAACAGATGAGAAAGATAATTCTGTTCTGTGTTTGGATATCTTTCAAGCACCCACTATGTTGTACGCACACATTGGGTCATTCAATGTTAAATCAATGGCCACATCCTGAAGATGAGAAAATCTGAAGATTCCATGAAAAACAAAATCAAAGGTATCTATTAATACAACATTCAAGTTACATGGTTGATTGATTTACTCAGCTACTATTTACTAAATGCACAGTCATGTTTCTAAGTGTTATGAGGAGTAAAAATTATCAAATTATCAGAAATCCACTGTCTTTGCCCTCTGAGGGTACTCGAGGTGAGAGTCAGAGGTCTATCGTAAAATACCTTCCACATGCTAGGATATTGATAAATGGCTAAAATAATGCTTCTAAACAGCATGTACACTAATAACGCAATGAATTAGAAAAAGTTAAGCACTATGAGTGGCATAGACAAATTGCTAGCAGTTCAGGAGGAAGAATGATTACATTCTGTTGGGATAATAGTGAAGGCCTTATACGTAGTACACACAATGGTTGTATATCCAATTTGGGCTGTGAAGGCTTTATAGAACTTAGGGTTAGGTGCCTGTGGCTCAGTGAGTAGGGCGCCGGCCCCATATGCCGAGGGTGGCGGGTTCAAACCCAGCCCCTGCCAAACTGCAACAAAAAAATAGCCGGGCGTTGTGGCGGGCGCCTGTAGTCCCAGCTGCTCGGGAGGCTGAGGCAAGAGAATCGTGGAAGCCCAAGAGCTAGAGGTTGCTGTGAGCCGTGTGACGCCACAGCACTCTACCCGAGGGCGGTACAGTGAGACTCTGTCTCTACAAAAAAAAAAAAAAAAAAAAAAAGGAAGGTGGGCTACCTGTGGAACAGAAATGGTAGCCATAACCACAAAGGTATATATATAGAAAAAGCTGTTGAGGGTGGATCACAGAAGGCCCTAAAATCTAACATAGTGATTTGATACACTGTGATGCATGTGTTCCTTTTGCAAGGTACAGTCCTCAGCGTAACAGCCTGGATATGGCTAATTAGTAATACAGCCTGTCCCAGAAGTCATTCTGAAAGTCAACATACATAGGGAAAATGGGAAATTGTAGCTAAATATACCTTTATTTACAAAATATTCATTACAAAACTTTAAAACTATTTATGCAACATTCTTGTTGGCCACCTCTTTGTAAAATTTTTTAATGAATGATATGGTTGTCAAAGAATAAGAAAACTTTCCCCGCAAAGAATTGTGTTTTATACATGGGATGATTTTGCCATTAGAAATTTCTTTCAAAAATAGTTCTAACACTCTAGTCTTTATTAGATACTTGTAACTATCATTGCAAA
Source organism: Nycticebus coucang (assembly GCF_027406575.1). Lineage (NCBI taxonomy): Eukaryota > Metazoa > Chordata > Mammalia > Primates > Lorisidae > Nycticebus > Nycticebus coucang. Next base: position 159,414,952 of record NC_069781.1, read on the forward strand.
TTAACTGGTTGAGCATTTCTTATACACATATAAAACAAGAACAATTTGAAAAGGTGAATTTTTTTTAACAACTCTCTTTATTAAAAGTATTTGTTCTGTAAAATTAGATTTAGTCAACAGGCCACACTCAAAGATCCGTAAGGCCATATGTGACTCCAAGACTTTAGTAACCCATTATTCCAATGCCACATGATAGAGGAGCTCAGGAAATGGTGAGTCTTAGAGTTTCAGGATTAAGTTCATGAATAGAATTTTAGTGCCATACATCTTAGAGGCAAGCCATATGTAAATTTTTTTACAGTTTTATGAAAGCAAATATTTTTTTTGATGTTTCAACTCTTCTATATTTTATTTTTAAATCATATCTGTGTACGTTAATGTGATCATGGGGCACCATACACTGGTTTCATAGACCGTTCAACACATTTTCATCACACTGGTTAACATAGCCTTCCTGGGATTTTCTTAGTTATTGTGCTAAGACATTTACATTCCACATTTACTAAGTTTCACATATATCCTTGTAAGATGCGCTGGAGGTGTAATCCCACCAATCTCCCTCCCTCTGCCCACCTCCCCCCACCCTCCCCTCCCTTTCCCCCTTCCTCCTATTCTTAGGTTGTAACTGGGTTATAGCTTTCATGTGAAAGCCATAAATTAGTTTCATAGTAGGGCTGAGTATCATTGGATACTTTTTCTTCCATTCTTGAGATACTTTACTAAGAAGAATATGTTCCAGCAATCGTCAGAGAAATGCAAATCAAAACTACTTTGAGATATCATCTAACTCTAGTAAGATTAGACTATATCACAAAATCCCAAGACCACAGATGTTGGCATGGATGTGGAGAAAAGGGAACACTTCTACACTGCTGGTGGGAATGCAAATTAATACATTCCTTTTGGAAAGATGTTTGGAGAACACTTAGAGATCTAAAAATAGATCCACCATTCAATCCTATAATTCCTCTACTAGGCATATACCCAGAAGACCAAAAATCACATAACAAGGATACTTGTGCCAGAATGTTTATTGCAACCCTATTCATAATTGCTAAGTCATGGAAAAAGCCCAAGTGCCCATCGACCCATGAATGGATTAATAAATTGTGGTATATGTACACCAATGAATATTATGCAGCCTTAAAGAAAGATGGAGACTTTACCTCTTTCATGTTTACATGAATGGAGCTGGAAAGCACGTTTTAAATGTCAAAATTCCCCCGTTGTAAGTATAGTGTTTGATCACTTCTGGACAGTAAGTGTATCCCTGCAACCATCAAGAAAATTAAGATTTAGAACACTCCCATCATGCCACTTTTTAATTGATCCTTGGTTCAAGACAAACGTGTTTTCTGGCCTTTATTTTTGTCTTTGTAGAATTTTCATGTAAATAGAATCAAACTTTTCAGGCTTTTGCATCTGATTTATTTTACCTATTACATATTTTATATTTACCTACTTTTATACTTATTAGGAGTTTGTACTTTTTCGTTACATAATTTCTATTTTATGCACAAACCATTCTCTAGTTGGTGAGCATTGGTTTGTTTACCTTTTGGGGCAGCTGTGTATAATGTTGCTATAGACGTTTGGTTAGAAGTCTAAATGTGGAGATGTTTGTATGATTTTATTTTCTTTTAGTAGATACTTGGGCATGGCATGATTGGTCTTTATGGTGGGAATTTTTAAGACTCAGTGCCAAACTTTTGAGTTTATAAATGGCTGTATCATTTTAAATGCCCCAAAGCATAAGAAAAGCATAAGTTCTCTATCTTTACCAGGACTTGGTATCATCAGGCTTTTAGATTTTATTTATTCTGGCAGTTTTATTTTAATACCATCTTTTTAAATGAATTTTTATTTCCTTCATATCCAATTATATGGAATAATTTTTTCATATGATAGTTGCCTTTATTCAATTGAAAAGTACTTGTTAAAATATTTTACCTTTTTATTGCTCAGATTGGGTTGTTTTATTATGGAGTTGCAAGAGTTCTTATGTATTGTAAATTCAAGTCCTCTGTCAGATTTTCTCTTAATCTGTGGCTTATTTTTATATAGTATTTCCTTTATTTAGTTGTGTCTTTCCATTAGCAAAGTTTTAATTTTGATAAAACCTAAAATACTTTTTCTTTTGAGATTTGTATTTTTCCTATTCAAAGAAACACTAGCTTAATTGAAGATCATTTTTTTCTTTCATTTTAAAGATCGTGTAATTTGGGTTTTGACTTGTAGATGTATGTCTCTTTTTGATTTAATTTTTGTATACATGTTACTTGAGGAAAGGGTCAAGGTTTATATTTACAGAGGGGGCCAAAAAACAAGTATGCATTTTAGGAAAGGAAAAAAATGTATTAAAATTATAAAACTCAAGTCGTGTTTAACTTGTAATCACAGGAAATATAAGATAACACAATAATATATAAAATGTTATTGATAAATACTGAGTATTATGATTTTAATACAGCCTTATCCCTTCTCAAAATCCATATACATGTTTGGTGCCTCTTGTGTATGTGGGCATACACACACACACACACACGCACACACACACATTTTTTGTGTGTGTGGTTTTTGGCCAGGGCTGGGTTTGAACCTGCCACCCCTCTGACATATGGGGCTGGTGCCCTACTCCTTTGAGTCACAGGCACCACCTATACAATATGTATTTTATGTATATATATTATTATATATTCAATTATTCCAACAGCATTTGTTGAAAAGACTATTTTATATCCACTTATGTTGAAATTTCTGTGAGAAACTATTTCTGGGCTTACAACTGGATTTCAGATCAACTGGATAAAGTCATCAATGCACTCTGAGTCAAATACATAGGTTTTCTAACTTCTGCTAGCCTACTTAGAGCTCCTACATGCCCACGGGTTCCTATCAGGCATACCTAAACCATTCCTTTGTTAAAAAAATTATCCCACTATATATTATATATATTTCTCACAGCTGTGAGTGTCTTTTCTTGCTATGGTGATGTTGGCTTACTCCTTGCTATAAGCAAGCTCTGAGTACATAGGATTTGCTAGTTCTCATTTGAGTGGGTTTTTCTCATTGACTAAAAGGAGGAGGAAGGATATTAAAGAATGGTTACTATTTATTACCAAAAAAAAAAAATTGGAGAAGAAATCAGTTGACTTTTCCAAGGGAATCAGATTTCTTTTTTTTTTTTCTCAGAAAAGGTAAGGCTGACCAAATATCTTATCCAGATGATACCTAATTTGGGAAGGTCATTTAAAATAAATAGAAATGGCATATTTAGTTGAAGAAATGGCATGCATTTCAATATGCTTGGCATTTTAATTTCTGGTGTGGAAGTGTCAGATGAGTCTGGGAAGTACAGCCAGAAAGCTTAAGCTTTATCCTGTACCTTGTAAAACAAATGGTATTTTTTAAAGTAGGGTAATTACATGCTGAAATTTCAATTTTTGAGAGCAGTCTTTGTTAAGTAAGTGGACAGTGAGTCGTCATAGGTTAGAAATAATATGGGTAGTTAGGTTAATACAATTCCAAGAAAAAAATGGAGAAATATAAAGCATCAAATAAAAAAGTGACACTGGGGAGAGAAATAAAATACAACTTTAAGAAATTTTAGGAGGCAATGATTGATTTGGAAGTAGAGGAGAGATGTTGATGATGATTTCTAGCATTCTGTCGTGAAAGACTTAATGAATTGCAGTATCAAAAGATGGTAGAGAGAAAATGTGGAAGGGACAACTTTGGAAAGTGTCTTGGAGGGTTGGGTAGAGGGTGTTTAATGAATTCACTCTGAGTCTTGTCAAATTTGAGCTGCCAGTGGGATATGTATTTGATGGTATTCACTGCACTGTTGGAAGTAAGTGCCTGAAGCCTGAGAGAGATGAAGTGTCAATTTCCAGGTCATTAGCATAGAGAAAGCAGTTAGGAGTGCAGGCGGGGATGTGCCTTGGACAACTACAAATTTAGAAAACCTAGAAAACAGAGCCAAAGGTTATCCCTGGGTGTGTGAGGGGGGTAATTCAGTGAAGATAGACACAGAAGAACAAGTACAAATGTTAGAGGAGAACAGAGAAACTTTTCTCACAAAAGGAGACGGAGAATTTAAAGACGAGGAAGGATCAAATCCAGTCACTATGGGAAACTAAGCTGACTACAGTCATCTCTCTACTGCTTTAAATCCAGTCATAATAAATCTGTTTTGAAAAAATATACCATCAAGGTTGAAAGCAAGAATGCAAGTCTTCAGGGGACTAGAACTTAGAAGAAACTCAAATTTAAAATGCAAGGAAATTTGGAATAAGCTAAAATACCACTGATTTTCTCCAAAAGAAAGCTATTCATTGTTTAAATACGCATTTTTGAGCTATTTTACAATGCTATAATTTGGAGAAACCTTATAGCAATACAAAATAATTCCTGCGTAGAGATATGCTTGTGTATTCTTTTAGCAATATTAAATTTATTTCCCCGATTCCATGGGAAAAAAGCTATAAAAGCTGGTTTTATAGCTATATTTAAAGTCATGTTAACATTCTTTTATTTCATGTACATTTTTGTTTCATTGATATTTCCTTTGACCTGTTGTAACATCTGGCAAGTTTTATTGAGCAGTGACTTCATTAAATATTTAGCACATGTTTATGTTCTGTCTTATGATAACCATAATTTCACTTTTAAAAATACGTATTTCACTAATAAGTGGGAGCTAAATGTTGTGTACACACAGTCACAAAAGGTGGTATAGAATATTGGAAACCAAGAAAGGGGGAGGAGCAGAGATAGAAATGTACCTATCAGATACATTGACCAGTCCTCTGCTGATGAGCACACTGAAATCCCTGACATTACATGATGTGTCCACATAAAACATTTGTATCCCCTTCATACGTTGAAATAAATTCAAGGTGTGATGAACAGGGTGCTACTGATTTGTGTGCCTTGAATTTTTTTAGGCTGAGACTTTGCTGAAATAATTTCAGGAGTCCCTTATTGGAGTCTTTGGTGTTTTCTAGATATGCAACTATATCATCAGTAAAATTATGCAATAGTTTGGCCTTTTTCTTTCTTTCCTTTCTCCCTTTCCCTCCCTTTCTCCCTTTCCCTCCCTTTCTCCTTCCCTTCCTTCCCTTCTTTTCCTTCCCTTCCTTCCCTTTTCCTTCCCTTCCTTCCCTTCTCCTTCCTTCCTCTCCCTTTCGTCTCCTTCCTTTCCTCTCCTTCCTTTCCTCTCCTTCCTCCCTCTCCCCATCCTACCCCCTCCCCCTCTTTCCTCCCCCTCTTTCCTCCCCCTCTTTCCTCCCCCTCTTTCCTCCCCCTCTGCCCTCCCCCTCTGCCCTCCCCTCTGCCCTCCCCTCTGCCCTCCCCTCTCCCCTCCCCTCTCCCCTCTCCCCCCCCTCCCCTCCCCTCCCCTCTCCCCTTCCCTCTCCCCCTCTCCTCCCTCTCCCCCTCTCCTCCCTCTCCCCCTCTCCCCTCCCCTCCCTCTCCCCCTCTCCCCTCCCCTCTCCCCCTCCCCTCTCCCCCTCCCCTCTCCCCCTCCCCCTCTCCCCTCCCCCCCTCTCCCCTCCCCCTCTCCTCTCCCCCTCCCCCTCTCCCCTCCCCTCTCCCCCTCTCCCCTCCCCTCTCCCCCTCTCCCCTCCCCTCTCCCTCCCCTCCCCTCCCCTCTCCCTCCCCCTCCCCTCCCCCTCCCCTCCCCCTCCCCTCCCCCTCCCTCCCCTCCCCTTCCCCTCCCCTTCCCCTCCCCTCCCCCTCCCCTCCCCCTCCCCTCCCCCCCTCCCCTCCCCTTCCCCTCTCCCCTCCCTCCCCTCTCCCTCCCCTCTCCCCTCCCTCCCCTCTCCCTCCCCTCTCCCCTCTCCCTCCCCTCCCCTCTCCCTCCCCTCCCCTCTCCCTCCCCTCCCCTCTCCCTCTCCCTCCCCTCCCCTCTCCCTCTCCCTCTCCCCTCCCCCTCTCCCTCTCCCCTCCCCTCTCTCCCTCTCCCCTCCTCTCTCTCCCTCTCCCCTCCCCTCTCTCCCTCTCCCCTCCCCCTCTTCCCTCCCCCTCACCCCCTCTCCTTGTGTGCATTGAATTTTTTTAGGCTGAGACTTTGCTGAAATAATTTCAGGAGTCCCTTGTTGGAGTCCTTGGTGTTTTCTAGATATGCAACTATATCATCAGTAAAATTATGCAATAGTTTGGCCTTTTTCTTTCTTTCCTTTCTCCCTTTCCCTCCCTTTCTCCTTCCCTTCCTTCCCTTCTTCTCCTTCCCTTCTCCTTCCTTCCTCTCCCTTTCCTCTCCTTCCTCCCTCTCCCCCATCCTTACCTCTCCCCTCCTTTCCCCTCCCCCTCCTTTCCCCTCCCCCTTCCCCTTCCCTCCCCCTTCCCTCTCCCTTCTCTCCCCCTTCCCTCCCCTTCACCTTCCCTTCCCCTTCCCTCTCCCTCCCCTCCCCTTCCCTCCCCTCCCCCTTCCCTCCCCCTCCCCTCTCTCCCCCTTCCCCTTCCCTCCCCCTCCCCTCTCTCCCCCTTCCCCTTCCCTCCCCCTCCCCTCTCTCCCCCTTCCCCCTCCCTCCCCTCTCTCCCCTCTCTCCCCCTTCCCCCTCCCTCCCCTCTTCCCCCTCTTCCCCCTCTTCCCCCTCCCCTCTTCCCCCTCCCCTCTTCCCCCTCTTCCCCCTCTTCCCCCTCTTCCCCCTCCCCTCTTCCCCCTCTTCCCCCTCCCCTCTTCCCCCTCTTCCCCCTCCCCCTCCTTCCCTCTCTCTCCCCCCCTCCTTCCCTCTCTCTCTCCCCCCCTCCTTCCCTCTCTCTCTCTCCCCCTCCTTCTCTCTCTCTCTCTCCCCCTCCTTCCCTCTCTCTCTCTCTCCCTCTCTCCCCCTCCTTCCCTCTCTCCCCCTCCTTCCCTCTCTCTCCCTCCTTCCCTCTCTCTCCCCCTCCTTCCCTCTCTCTCCCTCCTTCCCTCTCTCTCTCCCTCTCTCTCCCTCCTTCCCTCTCTCTCCCTCTCTCTCCCTACTTCTCTCTGTCTCTCTCCCTACCTCTCTCCCTCCCTCTCCCTCCCTCCCTCTCCCTCTCTCTCTCCCTCCCTCCCTCTCCCTCTCTTTCTCCCTCCCTCTCTCTCTCTCCCCCTCCCTCCCTCCCCTGATCTGTCTTAGGACTTCCAGCACCATGTTGAATATAAGTCATGACAGTGGGTATCCTTATCTTATTTCTGTTTTCAGTGGGAACGATTTTAACTTTTCCCTAATCAGTATAATGTTGGCTGTGGGTTTGTGATTGATAAAAGGCTTCTATAAAATTGAGAAGTGTTCATTCTATGGCCAATTTTTGATGGTTTTTATCATGCTTTTTCTGCATCTATTGAGATAATCATATGACTTATGTTTTAGTTTCTGATGGTGTTGTGAGTTACATTTATAGATTTACATATATTGCTCTATCCTTACATCCCTGGGATGAAGCCCATTTGATCATGGTGGATTATTTTTTGGATAATGCTGTTGAATTCTATTTGCTAGTATTTTATTGACAACCCTTGCCATCTATATTCATAAGGAATATTGGTCTGTAGTTTCCTGTTTTTGTTGTCATTTCTTGGCTTTAATGTGAAGTTACTGGCTTCATAGAAGGAGTTGGTGAGGGTTGATTCCCTACTTCTCTATGAAGTGGAATAATTTCTACAGTATGTATACTAGCACTTCATTGTAGGTCTGATAAAATTTGGATGGGAACCCATCTGTTTTGGGGCTTTTTTGTTGAAAGAATTTTTATTGCTGCTTCAATATTATTGTTCATTACTGGTTTGTTCAGTAGTTCTCTTTCTTCCTGATGGAGTCTTGGAAGGGTGTGTATTTCCAGGAATTTTTTCATTCCCTTTATATTTTTGAGTTTATGTGTATAGGGATTTTTATGGTATTCATAGATGATATTTTGTATATCTGTGATATCAGTTGCAATATCTCCTTTTATATTTCTGGTTGAACTTATTTGGGTCTGTTCTCTTCTATTCCTAGTTAATCTATCAAGAAGTCTGTCGATTTTGTTTATCTTTGAAAAAAATCTTTTTGTTTCATCAATCATTTGTAGTTCTTATTTTCTATTTTGTTTAGTTCTTCTGTGACCTTAATTATTTTATTTTGATGACTTTGGGTCACCAAAAGGCATGTTATCCCTTTTTTTGATGACTTTGGGTCATCAAAAAGCATGTGCTCCCTTTTCTAGTTCTTTGAGATATGGGATTAGATTGTGAATTTGTGATCTTCCATCTTTTTGATGTAGGTATTTAAGGCTATGATTTTCCTCTTGGAGTCCTTTTGCTGAGTCCCATTTGTTTTCCAGTTTGAAGAGTATTTTAATTTATATCATATTATAATTTCATTCTTGACCCAATAATCCTTCCACAGCAGGTTAATTTTCCTGATTTTGTGTGGAATTGGCTGTGTCTCTGGAAGTTGATTTCTAGTTTTATTCCATTGTGGTCTGAGAAGATACATCGTATGATTTCTGTTTGATTGAATTTGTTGAGACATGTCTTGTGGACTAAGATAAGTCTTGGATGAAAAGAATGTATATTCAGTAGTTTGGGGATTAAAATATTCTGTAAGTATCTGTTAGGCTTATTTCCTCTGGAGTTTCATTTAAGTCCAGTTTATTTTTTATTCTTAGATGATCTGTCCAGTTCTGTCAGTGGGGCATTGAAACCCCTACCAATTACTAAGCTGCTGTTTATCACTTTGCTTAGATCTAGTAGGGTTTGCCTTATGATTCTGGGCATTCCTGAATCTGGGTGTTAGGTGTACATTTATGATTGTTTTGTAGTCTTCTGGAATTGCTCCATTTACTATTGTATAATGACCATATTTTTCCTTAACTATTGTTTTAAAGTTGATTTTACATAAGAAAGACTGTACATGATTTCTTTTGGTTTCCATTTGTAAGGAATTTTTTTTTCTTTCCCTATGCCTTGAGTCTGTATGAGTCATATGGATTAGATGCGTTTCCACAAGAAAGAAGTTATCTGGGTTGTAATTGTTTCATCTATTCCACCAACCTAATTCTCCTGAGTAGGGCATTCAAACTATTTATGTTGATTGATAGAATTGATATGCAGGATGCTGTTCTTTCCATCCTGTTTGGGAGTGCTTTATTACTTTGTTTACCTCTTATGATGTTCCTTCATATGAGCTTTGAGCTCTGCCTTTGGGTGGTTTTATGCTGCTCAGTGTCCACTGGGCTTATCCACATTGAACACGGTTCTGAATATTTCCTGCGGGGCTGGGCTCGTCTTGACAAATTCCCTCAGTGTTTTCTAGTCTTAAAAAAGTTTTTCTTCTTCACTTATGAAATTTAGTTTTATAGTATATAAAATTCTAGGCTGCAAGTTTGGTTTAAGAAGACTGAAAATGGGGTCCCAAGAACTTCTGGCTTGGAAGGCCTCAACTGGGAAGTCTGCACATAGCTTGATGGTTTTCCATTGTATGTTACTTGATATTTTTGCATAACAGCTTTTGGGAGTTTCTCCTTTGTGTTGACTTCTTCCAATCTGATGATTGTGTGTCTTGATGATGGGCTCTTTACAGTGAGTCTACCAGGTGTTCATTGAGCTTCTTGGTTTTCCTCAATTATTCCCTTGAATATGTTTTCTAGCTCTAGTCCATTTTATTCTTCACTCTCAGGGATATTTGGCCATTTTACATGTTCTATATTGTAGGCTTTGTTTATTCCTCTTAATTATTTATTCTTTATTTTTGACTGATTTAATTTTGAAGTGTTGTCTCCAAGCCCTGAAATTCTTTCTTCTGCCTGGTCTAGTCTATTTTTTTTTTAAACTCTTCACCTTGTTTTGTATTTCCAAAATGGATTTTTAATTTCCAAAGGTTCTATATTTTTAATATTTCTATGTCTTTAGTGATTTTTTTCATTCATTTTCCGGATCATTTTAGTTCCTTTTCCTCCTCCTCCTCCTTCTCTCTCTGTCTCTTTTTGTCCTCTTTGAGTTTCTACATTTTTCTCTTGATTTCATTGAGCTTCCTGAAATCAGTATTTGAAATTTTTTTTATCTGTCATTTCAATATTTTTGTTTTGGTTGGTATCCATTGCTAGAGAGAGTTGGTGTTTCCTTTTAGTGGTGTCCTGTTGTAATAATTCGTCATACTTAGAAAGTTTTTTCACTGATTCCTTCTCTTCTGGAGCAGCTATGAGTTCTTATTTTTAGATTTTTTGTTTTCTTTCTTTCTTTTTTTTTTTTTTAGCCGGGGCTTCTCTTCCCTCACTTGTAAAGGAGCGTCTGTATAATATTTTGGGTAAGAATCTTTGGCTCTGCTATGGTTGTTGTGATAGCAATTTAGGTTCTGGATGGATGCCTTGGTTATCAGTATCCTTCCTGCAATGGTTTTCTCAGTTGTTACTTGTTTCTAGCCTCTGGCAGTGGTAAGCTGCTACGTGTGCGGGCAGATTACCTATTTGTCTTTGAGGGGGATGTGGAGGTCTTTGAAATCCTTTTTTCCCTCTATCCCTGTGGTCTTCCTAACAGTGTGAATGGTATTGACATGCCCAGATTAATTTCTGAGACAGTATGTAGTGCTTGTAAGTAAGAATCAACACCCTACATGACTGAGTTAGGAAATGTTGTAACAGACTGCAAATTCACCTTCCTTTCAGTAGCTGGCACTTGTCAGAAAGAGCAAGATGCAGTGTTGTTTTTGGTGCCTGTGACAAGCTCCACCCCTCAGGAGAAACACTTGAATGCTTCAGGTGGTGGGTGGGGCCCTGGAATATCTAGATGAGTCCTTATTCTCTGCTATAGCAGTGGCAGGTGGGGGAGTTAGGCTGGGAAGGGCTGGGTTCTGTGAACTGTCCTCAAATTCTACAAAAGCTTGTAGGGCAACTGTTTTTGAAGGAGTCAAATGTCCATTCTCTGCTGCTGGTGAAAGCTTCCAGGGAGGGGCTGATGTGATCCTACCCAGGCAGAAAGTTTGCTTATGGAAGCGGGCTCATTTGAAATTCACAAACTGGCTTTTGTGAGTAGGTTTCACTCTTTTCCTCCCACACCTGCTCAGCAGTCCCCCGCTAGTATCTGCCAGTAAGCAGGAGCTCAAAATAGGTTAACTCCCTCATGATGGTGCTATGGGGTGGGAGCTTCCCTGTCTGGGAACTTGAACTGGGCTGAAAGCACAACCTTCCTTGGAGTGGGGCTCCGTGGGTGTGTTGCAGCTGGACCCACTGTGGGCTCTTTTCAGTTCTGTCTGTGTGGGCTCCTTCACCCCCTAAGATTAGTTCACAAATCTCTCCTTTATGCCCCTGAGCCAAACGAGTCCTGGGAGTATGGGATCTGGCTTGTAGGCCTGTCCTGAGGTCTCCAAAGATTAATCCCTGACTATGCCAGGGATAAGCATGCTGGTCCTGAGTTACCTTACATGATACTCAGTTTTCATGTCCCTCCACTTTGGGGTGTGCCCTGCTATGAGGAAGTAGGCCGGCAAGCAGCATGAGGAAGGACCAGCAATAGAGGGATCCAAAGTCTGCAGGGGAGGACAAGGGAGCACACGAAATGGAAAAGCAATGTGGCATCTGCCCTCTCATCTCAGGTCTGTGGTGATGAGAGGCATCACAAGGTGGCCTGCAGGCTGGTGCTTTGTTCTCAAGAATCTCCCACTTTACTGGGGACAGCCTCTTTAGGCTGATGAGGGTAGAAAGGTCTCCAGCAGCCCAAAAGCCTGCCCCCTGCCCACAATGTGAGAGAGGGAGAAGCAGGCCACGGAACCTGCCCTTTCCTGGGCTCCCAGCCTCCTGTTGGCTGAGCTCTGCTGATGTCTTCTCCTTGCTCTCACTGGGTCCAGCCTCCCGGCTGCTCTCCCCTCCTGTCTTTTCCTTGTTCTGCTCCACAACTTCTTCCTATGGAAGTTCTGGTATGTCCTGGCACTTTTCCCTCAGAAGGACACCTCACCTATGATTGTTTCTTTTCTTTTTTGTCTAAAAGTTTTCCTCCTTTCTGAGACAAGTTGGCAGATGGTGTCTCTCTAGTCAGCCACCTCATCCAAAACCCATATATACTTTATCTTAGCATTTAGCACACTTAATGCCATCTCTTTTCCTGTAATAAACCCCTTGATATCAGGATGTGTGATTATTCATGCCTCTAGGATTTGGAGTATAGAACGCTATTATTAAATATCTGCTCTATAAAAGATAAACTAAAAACTACATAAGACAGAGTAACTTTACTTGACTATGATATTGCTAATTTAAGGAGATATGTATGTACAAGTAGGCCATAAACATTAAGAATTGGATAATTCTGTTCTTAGTGTTATTTTTCAAAAAGTCTATTGATTGTAGTGATTGTAGAGTTGTCCCTGCTTTCCAGGTCCTCCCACATGCTAAGTGGTAAGATAAAGTACATATGGGATGCAGTGATACTGCCACCTACAAAGAAGTCCCTTAAAAAGTAAAAGTGTATGAAACATGATCTACTGAGAAACTAGTCATTTTTGTAGATGAGCCCAAAGTCCCATAATCATTTTAGCTAATCTGGAAGTTCAGGGTTAAAAAGTGAATAGATATTTTGTCAAAGGTCAGGAAGTCTTTAGAATGAACTTCTATAATTTAAATCTCAGCTGCCTAGGGAAAAAAATAAATAAATAGAGGTTCATTTTAATTAGGTAGCAGTAGTTTTAATCCACAGATGTCCACTGCATTAATTAAATACTTAGCTCTACGCTTGTCTCTCGCCTTTGAACTTTCAATGATTTGACCAGGTTTAATTTGAGCCAAATTGAAACTTTCTGGAGGGCCTTTTCCTCCATAATTTCAAATCTCAGAACTACAAAATATGTTACACCAAAAAGTTACATTTTTTTGAACTTTAAATAGTATATTTTACCAGTCTGACATGTACAAATTCCCTTAATAGGCCTTGCAAGTTAGGAACTAGATAACGATCATCTTTTCTAACAAATCTACTTTTATCTAGTCAGTTATTTTGATGTCAGTAGGTTCTGTGATCTTATAGCATTTGGTGCTTTAACTCTTTTCTAGACCAAAGCTCTTAATTTTTTCATAAAGTCAGCTTTTTTTTTTTAATGGCTCAAAATTGTTTGCTAATACATGAACCAATGAACTTGTAGTTAAACATGGAGACTACAGATTTATATGCTGATTTCATATTGATTTAAGTAAAATTCTTTCCCATTTGGTAGTACCTCCTAGTCAGGGCTGCCCTGAGGCAAAATTCTGAAGTAGGTTAAGCTGCTTTTAGCTTCATCCAGCTTTCTCTAAGGGAATATGTAGGAGGATGGCTTTTTCAAACTGGGGATGATTTTTTTTTCTCCTATAAATAAGGCTCTTTCCTTACTGTCTATATGAAATGTAAGGGAAATGACCAGCAAAGTCAGATACATTCTATTATACTTTTTATTAATATAATGCTTTCAAGGGTTCTTGAAAAATGTTTGGATATAAAAAGGTTAGAGAAGCTGCATTTGTGTTGCATATTTGACATTCTTTGATGATTGCCTTAGTGAGGAGGTGGTACAAGTGCAGGGAATTCAGAGTCAGTAGAAACTGGTCACTGAATAACAAGAGCTGACAATCTAGTCTACCAGATAAGCTCAGAAGATTTTAAATGACCCCAAAATGCAAAAAAATTCAATTATGGGGGTAGGAACAGAATGCTATGGGAACACAGAACACTAGCTGCCTATCTACACCCGAGTGAAGAAGTTAGAGATACGTTTTGAAAGAATTCTTGCTATTTCTAGGAAAGGAAGAAAGAAGGGACAGAATTTTCTGTGGAGAGAGGTGATGGCAATAAATCCTGAAAGCTCCTGGCAGGTGCAAAGCATAGTCAATCTGTCCATGTGACAGGAGAAATGCTCACAGAAGGTGAAGCTGAAAGTCCAAATACAGATTGAGATTGTAAGTGATGAATGTTTCACACTAACCGTAATTAGGATTCATTGTATAGGCAATAAAAAATTAAGAGGAATTCTGAGCAGAGGAGGGACATTGAAAGCTCTGTTTTTCTCAGGTTAACCCATGAAAATGATGAGGGATGAATAGAGGATGTGGAGGGCATGTGGAATTTTAAAGAGTTAACTCTGAGGTAGAACACTCTGGCCTTGATTGTGTGTCTGTGTGCGCGCATGCCCACGCCCACGTGCACAGGGGAGATGGTAATGAAAAGTGAGCTTTACTTTGGATTCCCCCAGAGGCAAACTCAGATACACTCATGTCTAAATAGTATATTTGGGACATAATTCTTAGACTTAACACACTAAAACACTTAGAAGGTGGCAGGAAAGTGAGGCAACTGACAGAGGGTTCACTACCCAGTAGCTGACCTTGTGAGTTGCTGGAACTTGGTCCTGTAGGGAATTCTGGGAAACAGTGTTACATACACAAGTCAGAGGTGCCTTAACTGTGAGATTAGGGACGTGAAATATTTACACACCAACTCACTTCTGTTACTGTTTGTCATGAAGAAATGCTAACCTAGCTGCATGTTTGCACCTTGACCTGCTATGATTTGGACTGTCTTCCAGCAAAAAGATGGGGAGGTATTGAAGGTGGAAAGGGGCTGGAGGGCACTATATTGGTGAGGCTCCAGATAGAGAGTCAAGGAAACAGCAGTACAGGAGAATCTACAAAACCTAGGTGATTCAACATATAATGATTGCTAGTTTAGTTGTATTCCTACAGCTCTGATTCTGTATAGACTTTACTTTCTATACTAATTCAGATTGGTGGTGTCTTCCTAACACCCCGATTAGATGAATTCTAATGCTTCATTCAAACTCAAACAAAGTAGAGTCATAGGCAGGCATGGAGTGGGGTGAAACACGAATATTTTGTTATGTCCCATTAGCCATTATGTTTCCTGGTACTGTTAGGTGAACAGATCTTTACTTATCTGCCCATGCTTCAGATCAAGGACAAAATCTTATTTTATTCTGTCTCCCCAATGGCTAGGACATGGCAAGCATCTAACCAGAGTGAATTTCCTTTAATGATACATCCTGAAACTTCTCTGACCCTGTCTGTTATAGTTGCATATAGCTAAAGATTTTTCCTACATATATTAATATCAAAGTACAAGGAATATCTGGCCTTGAATTTAAAAAAAATAAAATAAAACACACACTTATAGTCTTAGTTTCTCTGGATCTGTTGTTTGTTTGTATTCACCATTAAAAGAGTTTCCCCATTCCTGCCCCCAAACACACCTGATACACACATAGCATTTCAGCAGAATTAATAAGGTTAGAATTAAATTTTTCACAGGTCCTGAAAGTTTTTCTGACATAATGATAAAACCTAAAGTTTAAACAAGGATAGTAACGACAGCATATAAGAAATAATTAAGACAAGAATGGACCAGCAGCCAGGTGAGAGTGAAGAATGGAAGCCAGGAGAGAAGGTCAGCCTGGAAACATCAGCATGCTCTGGTGCCTTCTGTCACATCACGTTACACGTGGTCCTGGAGTGCAGGCAGATTCCCATCAGAGCCATGATGACAATTTCTGACCCAGGTCTGTCCCGCCGCTGTGTCTTTGCTTTTGCCCTTGATTTTACTTGACAAGAAAATGTTCCCAGTATGGAAGAGTTGTTTAAAAACATAGCCTCTGAGTCAGGAATCCATGAAGTCAGATTTCTACTCTGTGCCTTATTGATTGCTTGAGGTGAGCAAGTTTTAGTTTTCCTGACTACTCTCATCTGCCGTTTTTTCAACTGACAAATGGGGCAATATATGCATCTTGTTTTGGGGGGATGGGGGTGGAGTGGGGGCTTGTTTGTTTAATAAAGATCAAATGAGAGAGAACTTTAATGAGTTTAGCAACAAATATGGCAGAGATTTTTGGCTGCTTACAGTGAAAATTTTTTGTGCGTAAGAGGGACAAAAAGAGAACATTATGAACATCAAAAATAGTAGTATCCCACAGCAATATCAGACAGCTAATAGTCCTTGTTTATAATGCCAGCTCTGTTACAAATTATCACAGAACACTTTGTGCAGTACAGCAGAACTAACTTTCATGTTAAGTCTTGATACACAACCAATGCAACCAAAAAGTCATATTTTAATAGACAATTGGCATATGAAAATGGGAAGAAAATAAGACAGCAGTGGTACTTTTATGGAACTATGTCCCCACCGCAGGGCTTGGTTGTGTATTTGAGAAGTACGCTGAGACCTGTCAAGTATACTATCCACATAGTATGTGGATCATTTGTAGGTGATTCACAAATGATACACAGAATTCTCGTGAAATTTGTGGAATACTTATTGTGTGTTCAGTATGTGAGGCCTGGTTATAGAAGATAACAGAATATAGGATAAATATTCTTTTCTATTAGAAACTTATAATCATGCAATCCATAAGTTCTCTTTTTTGCCTAGACACAATGATCTTGAAAGCTAAACTTAATTCTCAGTCCCAGTAAGTTGTCTCTGGATGGTAACGTTCTTGCTTTCTTTTCCTTTTCAGAACCTAGACTTTATAATTTCATTTATTAAATCATTAAGTATACATCCTGTTTCTATTATTAATATTATAAATTAGAAGATGGGAAATATGATTACTACTTTCATGGAACTTAAACCCCCAGTGTGTCTGTGACTAAAATTGTTTGTAGAGGGAGGTAGTTTATAAAGACCAAATACAGATGTGCAGACAAAGGGAATCTCTAGCCAGGGAAACATTACCTTATAACAAATGATAGCAATTCACATGCATGTGCACCCACACTCAGACTTCACCAGGGGTTGCCTTCTTAGTTAATTAGGATTTTCACTTACTTCTAGATGTTCACAAAATAGTTGCATTCTGTCTCTGAGTGAGAACAATGTGGAAAAAGTACAGTGTTATTGGCATAGCCACATACATAATGAAGTATATTTCCCTAAATTGATGGACCCAGAGAAATTCCTTAGTGATAATAACCAGTTACTCCCTATTTCTTTTATTTTTCCATTTATTTTTTGCTCTCCCAGTGTACTTCTATTACTTTAATTGTGTAGACCTCATACTTCCACAAAATATCTTTACAGCAGGTATAAAAAGACTATTGCCATTTTGTGTGTATGTGTGTACGTGTCTCTCTACACACACAAAAATGTGCATATGTATGTATGTAAATCACCATGCAACATTTTGATTTCATAAGAAATGGTTAGGAGAAGCCGGGTCAGCTCCTTTTCTCCTCTGGTATTAATTTGTTTTCTATTCTGTTAAGACCATTCATAACCATTATTTAACATTCACAACCACAAAGGAAATATTGGTTAAAATGCTGGTTTGGCAGCAATACCCTTTGATTTTTTTTTTTTTTCCACTTGATTTGTGCAATCTGTCAGGTAAATGAGAATCCCTTCTTGATAACACCCTTTGCAGCACACAGCACCTGTCTTATTTTACACCAAAGACAACTAAGTTTCAGACAAATCGGTAACTCACTAATGTTATTGGCTGTTAAAACATGATAACTGACATTTATACCCTGCAGTTCCTCTTGGTTTTTCTTCTTTGCCGTTTATTCATTCAACAAATAGTTATTGGGCTCTTAAGATATGCCATACATTGATCTAGGCTGTGAGAATGCAGAAATAAAAAAGAAAAAATAAACAAGTTTTTTTTTTGTTTTGTTTTAAATGGAGCTTCTTTTTGGTGGTACTAGGGAGATGGGTAATGAAAATTGAGCAGATTATTATATGCCATACAGTTAAGACTTAGAGCAAGGAAAGAGATCAAAACCACCATGGTGACATTAAGAAGAGAATGTGTAATTAAAAATGAAAACAGAAGCTCCGCACCCATAGCTCAGTGGTTATGGCACCAGCCACATGCACCGAGGGTGGTGGGTTCAAACCCAACCCGGGCCAGCTCAACAACAATGACAATTGCAACAACAACAAAATAGCTGGGTGCTGTGGTGGGCACCTGTGGTCCCAGCTACTTGGGAAGCTGAGGCAAGAGAATGGCTTAAGCCTCAGAGTTGGAGGTTGCTGTGAGCAGTGATGCCATGACACTGTCCTGAAGGTGACATAGACTCTGTCTCAAAAAAAAAAGTGTGGTTTCTCTTGAATAAATCAAATGCTACCCAGAGTACTGAACAAACACTTCATTTTTACCATCAAATCTCTGATCTTGGAACTTACCATACAAGCTTGGATCACCTGCACCTCCTTCTGGCCATCAGTTTTGTGATTTAGCAGATGGTTCTGTGACCAGGTTACCTCTTGTATTCAACTCAGATCACGGTTCATTTTAACCTTTGCCTTTAGCCTGGATTCATTCATTCCCATTCTCTCCCTCCCTTCCCTATCTCTTTATTTCGCTTTCTTCCTACTACTTATCCTCTTTGCTAATTTCCCTCAAATAGAAGTGCTTTCTGCCATGCACAAACATGTGACTATAATCAGTTCACTTATTTAAGTCACACATTCAAATTGTGATGAAAGCTTAGCAAAAATAAAGCAAAGAGGGCAAGCGTTTTGAAAATTGTTTGTTTTATAAGGCTGATGCCTGATTACCTCCCTAACTTTCTAAGTGGCCTTATTTCTTTTAGATACTCAAAATATGCTAATTAGCATAGAAGATATATTGTGTATGTTTGCAAAAAAGTAGCAGTATGCTCAGCTGAGATGGGAGGAAATATTTTGATAGATACCAGCTTTCTCAACCTAATTACACAGACGTAACTAATTTTATCCATCAGCCACACATAAGTTCATTGCTATTTCTATCACTTTCCCAAACTTAAACAGAAAGTATTTTTGACACACATCCCTTCCCCAAATCATACATTAATATTTGGCCTGTTAAAAATAGGAAATGGAAAGGCATTTTCAACTAATTGTTTTAATATTGTATAGGCCATTATTATAAGGTTATACTCACTATGTGCTAAGGAACTACCTTAGACATTTGTTACACCTTATCTCATGCACTTTTTTTTTTTTTTTACAAACTTTAAAACTTTATACTATCTCAAATTGAGATGAAGAAAATAAATTTCACTCTGTTAAAAACACTGTTTTGTTCAAGACCTTCTAATTTCCACACACTCGGTATTTACAGAACTACAAAGAGATTTGGCTTAAGGAGGGCCAGGCAACAAATTTATCAGAATCATTCTTTTCAGAAAAGATTGCTCTTGAAAATTATTTTAGTTAAATGTTCTTTGTGGTTAAATTTTGGAACCGAGAGTAACAAAACTCATAAGGGTGGGAAGAATTTGAGAAACACATTTTGAAGATTCAGTGCTTCGTTTTAAGTTGCTTTGGCTTGCTTGGAGAATTTTAAGAATGTTTTGGAGAACAAATACTTCAAGCTGACTGACATGCAACAAAAACGTTAACTATAGGAAGATACTTGATGGAATCATTCCCAGCTCTTTATGCATTAAACCTGGTGCATTAAAAACTATTTCTCAGTAAGGAACAAGGTGGTATCTGTGTGTGTACATAGATATTTGTGTACATACGTGTGCATAAACTCAAAGCACATTTTCTCTATATTGAATAGTCATTTTAGATTCTTTTGGAAATTTTTGAAAAATAATGTAAAGGTGGACGAAGAAGAGATTATAAAGTTGATTATGCCCCCAAGGCACCTCATTGTTCACATATTACCTTCTTTACAATCCTTTTTAAATGATATTTTATGTCAATTGAGAGATAACCAATATGGAGTGACTTTACTGCCGTAGGTTGGGTGTGAGCTGGGGCTCTCCATCTCGTAATTGCTGTCAGGGGTGTGATACCAGTGTAGGCTAAGAATTTTGATACTTCCATTCTGGCTCTATTATGATGCCACATCCTCATGTAGCCTTAAAGTCACATTTGCTTCTGGTCTTCAGTTGGCCCAACAGTACTTAAGTGAAACGAGCTATAGAATGGGTTCCCATTGAGTCTTATGGCTTTTTAAAATTTTACTTTAATGTTTAGGAAGAAAAAGAAGGGCATGGATTTTCTTAAAAAATGGATGTCTTAATTCATTTAACGCTGCTATAAAGGAACATTGAGGTTGGGTATTTATAAGGAAAATGATTTTATGTGGCTCCCAGTTCTACAGGCTGTCTTAGAAGCAAGGCAACAGCACCTTCTGGGGATGGCTGCAGGCTGCTTCTACTTACCGCACCTGAGACCACGTGGTGGAAGAGGAGTGGGGAAGAAGGGCGATGAGGGAGGACAAGGAAGAAATACCAGGCTGTTTTCAGCACCCAGCTCCTACTGTAACTAATACACTAAGAACTCATTCATCTCCCAGGGAGGACATCGATCTATTCATAAGGGTTGTTTTCCCATGACCCCTAACACTTCTCGTTAGGCCGTCACCTCTAACCCTGGGATCAGATTTTAACATGCAGTTGAGGGAGACAAACACCAAAACTATAGCAATGTTGTTTCCCTATCCAGGAGTTAGCATCTTCAAATTATTTTTATTGATTAAGTTTTAACTGTAAATTATAAAATGTTTCAATCATTTGTGTATAATTACCAGTCATTACTAGATCTTATGAAAAAAATATTTCTCACCATTGGTTCCACCCTATTTTTGAGCAGTTTGAGCTCAGATAAATCAAATTAGATCCTGCCGTGCATTGCTAACTTCAGAAAATAATTTCTCTCTCCATTGCCAGTTCTCTGCTCTTCTTTTAATGATGGAATACAGCAGCTTCTAAAGCTCTAAATGGACCATTTGCAAAGTTCTTCACAGTGGGTTACAGCATCAAATGTCTATTTCTAGAACTTCTCTACTTCAGCTGGCCTCCCACATACTTTGGGCTGTTCAGATTATTGAAAAATTTAAGCAATAGGGAAAAAAGCATTCATATTTAAAACTAACAATATTTTAAAAATCCGTCTCTTTCCCTCGCAGGCTGAAAAACTGCCTTAACCAATAGGTTCTCAGACTTGGATGGAGTCTTTAGTTACCTAGTTGCTCTTCCTAGGTACTAATTTTCTCTAATAGGTGATTGACCCAACTTATTCAATATCTTCTGTGTCTGAAATCTCTAGCACCTGTCTTCTCTTGTCTGACAGCTCCAGTAGAAAATATTTCCTTGGTTTCAGCAGGAATAGCCTCCATTTACAAACTTTTGCATTGATTTTTTTTTCTCTCTCTAAAACTTCTCCAAGCATACTGTCTCCTTACATATTCCATAGAAAATATGTTTCTGAAACAGTAAACATTTTATTTAATTGAAGGGTAACATGTAATTTTCCTTTTTGCAGAAAGCATAAATGACAGGCTCTCCCTTTCTAGGTATCTTTCCTCCCCTTGTGCCTTTTGTCCTGGGTGAAATATCTTTTTCTCTTTTTCTCTTTTCCCAGTCTCCGTCCCTGGACTCATTCCAAATGCATGTTCATCCTTCAGGAATTGACTGAAGGGTTTTCACTTCCCTGACACTTTTCTTAATTTGCTCATGAACGTTTTCTTCTTTCTCTTTTCTTCATGGAACACAGGAAACTATCTGATTTGCCTTTGAATACATGCACCTGTGTATGACAAATGGGTACTCCTTAATCATCTGTTTGGGTGGGCAAAACTTAAAATTTCCATATTATCACATAGAAGTCTAAATTAAAATCTCACAGGTACACTTCTGCATTTAAACCATTGCATGCTGTCAACTTTCACAACCCCGTGCTTGCAATTCCTAGTTGTAAATTGTAGTTCAATCTAGGACAGTAGCAAAAACAAAACACCCGATTTAGTAATATTTAAGCTGACATAGAAACATTGCTGTGACTTCAAATTGGTCAAATTTTTTTTTTTTTTGTGAGGTGAAAATTGGGTCAAACATTAGAACCTATTCTTTGCTTTATGTGACAGCCAATGTTCCAACTGGTTAATATGAAATAAGGTATGTAAAGCATGTAACATAGTACTTCACACACGCAAAAGGCACATGAATGTGGTAAGTTTTAGGATTTTTAAAGAGGGGTAACTTAGAGGGGAAATCTACATTTAGTGAATAATAAAGGAGCTTTGTCCTCATTCAGGGGGGAAAGAGAATGCTAACTATCTATTAATGATGCTTGAGACCTCTCTATTACGATAACATAATATGCTCCCACTCTTCAAATCACACAGGAGTCAAAGGGAGCAGAGGACACCTTTTTAAAGACCCATTCAGTCAGTCCCAGAAACAGTCTTCAGAATTGTATCCCCAGCTCCCAGAATCGAATCTTGCATTCTACTATGTGCTACACAAGATGTGCAAATGAATGAAAAAAACCTTTGCCTCAAGGTTTCAAGGACATGCATTTACTCAAAATACTCTTGATTAATTTTAATTTTTAATTAAACCTCTTTTTTTCTAGGAGAAAGTCAAATTTATAGGCATTCAGATTTAAACAAGAAGAAAACAGGAACGAAAAGGAAAAATGTTAATATTGGTGTTAGTGTTACAATAAGGTTGAAAATACTGTTTTGTGAGATCTTCTATGTGTGGTCTGAAATTCCCTTTGCTTTCTGTTCTTCACATCACTCCATTTTATACTTTCCTCCCTCCCACTCACATTACTCTTTTCATGGATTTTTAAATTTCAACTCAGGACTCCTTACCCAAGCCTTTTGCTTCTGCTTACAATAGTTTTTCTCTTATCTCTATCATTCTTTCCTCCATCCCTTAATTAAGGCCTACTTATTTATTATTCATGTCTGCTCAAATGTCAACTCTTCGGGGGAATTTTTAAGGGTTCTTTTCTCTTGGCTGGATTTCATTGTTATAAGATCTTCTTAAAATACATTGTTTTCCATTCAGAATGCCATTCTCACTTTGTGATTATTTGTATAATAATTTTATATCATAATTTGCTTAACAATTAAGAAATGTTTTTCTGTCTTTATTCTGCATTTCAGGAGAATAGAATCTGTCTCTACCATGACCGTGGTAACTCTGTTGCCTAGATTTCAAAGTAAATACTTTGGGGAGAGCTGGCTTACTCCTAAAACACACACACACATTATACAAGGTCTGACAATAAAGTTAGTGAACTTGCCACCCTGCTTACATTGCAGCACTGTACAAACAACTTAGTGAGGTTTCATAACCTTGGCATAAC
Source organism: Nycticebus coucang (assembly GCF_027406575.1). NCBI lineage: Eukaryota > Metazoa > Chordata > Mammalia > Primates > Lorisidae > Nycticebus > Nycticebus coucang. The sequence goes on from NC_069781.1 coordinate 159,437,975, forward strand.
AATGGCTCACTGTTCTGTTTTGTTACACGTAGTGGTGTCTTGCTGAGTGATGTTTATTATGGTGTGTTTTTTGTGTGCCTTCTAGAAAATGTTGGAGCCTGAATTTGAGCCACGAAAAAATTCATAAATTTCTTGTTAAACTTGGTAAGAGTGGAAGTGAACTCAGGAATATGTTACTCTAAGTTTATAGGGATATTGCCATAAAGAAAACAGCAGTGTGTAAAGGGATTAAAACGTTTTTCTGAGGAGAGAGAGTGTCTCTGATGAAGAGAGTTTTGAGCAAAGAGTAATGAGCAGACCTGACAAAAACATTGCAAAAATCACTGAATGGGCATCAAAATTGTTGGTTCACTGTGAGAAGCATAGACAACCCTGTCAACATTGATGGAGAGACAGGAAAATCTTGGCCAACAACTTCTGGCGTTTGCATCACAACCATGCACCAACTCACATGGCACTGACCGAAGGAGTTTTTAGCCAGTAAACGGATAACTATATTGGAACACCCTGCCTACTCACCTGAACTGGCCACCAGTGACTGTTTTCTTTACCCAAAGATAAAAGAAGTATTGAAGACAATGTGATGGTCATCAAAAGGGTAATATGACAACAGCTTGGGCCATTCCAGAAAGAGTTCCGAAATTGCTTTGACGGGTGGACTAGGCACTGGCATTGGTTTGTACTTTCTCAAAGAGAGTAATTTGATCTTCAACAATTCCAGGATGAGTTCACAAACTTAATTGTCACACCTTGTGTGTGTGCAGTATTTATACAGGATGTATGTAAATATCAGTTATAGGTGTTACGTGTATACATGTTACACTATGTGTGTATACACACATTCTTAGAACAAATATTTTAATCCTATCCTATAGGATTTAATCCTATAGCCACTGATCATATGTGACTATCAATCACTTCAAAGTACCTAGTACAAATTAAGATGGAATATAAGTAAGTGTAAAATACACGTGAATCACAAAGAATTAGTATAAAAAAGAGAAATGTGGAACAGCTTGGTATTTATACTGATTACATGTAGAAATGTTATTTCATTTATATTAAGTTACATAAGCTGTTAATTTTAGCTTTTTCTGTTTCCCTTTTTAAAATTTTCTGGTTACCTTTTTTTTTTATTTTTTTTTATTTTTTTTTTATTGTTGGGGATTCATTGAGGGTACAATAAGCCAGTTACACTGATTGCAATTGTTAGGTAAAGTCCCTCTTGCAATCATGTCTTGTTACACTGCTGGTGGGACTGCAAACTAGTACAACCTTTCTGGAAGGAAGTATGGAGAAACCTCAAAGCACTCAACCTAGACCTCCCATTCGATCCTGCAATCCCATTACTGGGCATCTACCCAGAAGGAAAAAAATCCTTTTATCATAATGGTTACCTTTTTAATGTGGACTCTAGAACATTTAAAATTGCACATGTGACTCACATTTTACTTCTTTTTTTTTTTTTTTTTTTTTATTGTTGGGGATTCATTGAGGGTACAATAAGCCAGTTACACTGATTGCAATTGTTAGGTAAAGTCCCTCTTGCAATCATTGGACAGGCAAGCTTACTGGCCATGCAGTAGCAGGGGGGAAAATCCTCAAAGCATTGACCTTGAGGCTTTGCGAGGGATAATAAAGTGCAATGGTTAATGCCATGAACTTTTACATCAAATTGAATTCAAATTCTACCTCTGATACTAGCTAACTGTATGGACTTGGAAAGTACGTTTAACCTTTCTAAACTAGGCTTCTGTTTATATGAAAGGAGAAGGATGATTAAAACTAGCTGAGATGGGTGTATGAGACAGTGCATGTAAAACTCACATTACAATTTCTGTCATACAGGAAAATTTGTCCTTGGAATTGGGGAGTACCTCCTGAACCTGTGTTAACTGCCAGGCTGTACATAAAAGTAACAAAAATGTGTGACTACGTTCATTCTCCAACTTCAAGGAGACAGAACTCAACTACGTTATTAGCTGTGTGAACTTAAATTTCAGGTTATTTCCTCATTTGTAAAACATGTGTATTTTATTCGGAGTTTTGAAAATAGGATTAGGACTATGTAAGGTGGCAGTTTTATGAATTGAGAAGTGATAACTTAGCTCGTGTTTTTACTTGTTCTTTCTCCATTCAGATGTAGTTTGCTTTAAATGTCTTGGATCTTGGCTGTCTCGTTCATCCTCTGATTTTCTGGTTATCTATTCATTTTACTGAGGAAACATGATATAGAGAATTTTAGGCCTCTCAAAACTTTTTTGAAGACCATTGGCATGCAAGGAGCTGGCTTTTTTTTTTTTTTTTAATTCCATCTTGACTCATGGTTTTTAAAATTCTTGGAAGAAGTTACTGCATAAATTGCACTTTTTGTGATTCTATCAAAATTCTCAGTAGATCACTGGTCATTATTTGCCCTTATTTTAAAAATGCAGCTCAATTAGGTCAAACCAATTGCACAGTCACAAAATGTTTATTTTTTCACATGTTCCTAGTTTTAAAACTACCGAGACATGGTTTGAAATAGCTACTCATCCATAAATATAGAAGTTCTACTTCATAGAGTTTCTATGAAAAGCAAACTCAACAGTCATATGATAGCTGATTATTTTTCTATTGATGGATAGTTGCAAGGAAGACTAATTGAGGATGAGGAATAAGTGGAAAGGAAAATAATCAGGAGATGATTTTAAGTTTGAAAGTAGAAAAGAAAGTGAATCCTCCATTTCTGACAGCATATGGATATGCAGAGAATTTAGCATATTTTATATTTTAAATCAAAATATTTAATAAAAGAAGATATTAAAATTTACATGTTCCCCTGTGAAATGACTTTTAGAAAACTTGTTTTGCTTCGCAGTACCCCTCTATTTTCCTTTGGTGTTAATTCAATGGAATCTTAGCTCATGGTAAAGGAGGGAGATTGAGGGTAAAATATGCATATCATGCAACTGCCAACCTCTAACCAGGAGGCTGGCTAATTACAAGAGTCAGTTCAGAGTGGGCAGTGGAGTTCATGTTGGTCTGTCTGAAAGAAGAAGCCCAGGAAAATGAAAGCAAGACCAAAAGGAAGAAGAATTAGAGGCATCAGTGAGAGAGGGGAGAGTGTGCAATTCCTCCGAGATAATCAGGCTGCTTTTAGGGCAATTAGTTCTCAACCTCCATCTGCAGAGCTCTAACCACCTTAACTTTGTATGTTGGAGAGAAATAACTGCCTCCATCACTTCAGCTACAAAAAGCTAAAACCACTCAGGCTATTTCCAGTAAACATTTTTGACTAACACACTTTTCATACAGAAATTATTCACTTTTATAATCCAAATTGTATGTGTTTGTAGTAAGGCTACTTAGCACAACACTTTAAAAATGCAAATTGTATAATAAAAATCAGAGCAGAGACTATTTCCCAAAAAATTTCCAAAGAAATTCAAAAAGATTTCCAAAAAACTGTTCCAAAGCAAAACCAAAAAAGTTGTCTTTTAGTTTTGGCCCTAAAGGGATTGACTAAATGTGCTCTTTGCAATTTATCTTTGGGAATATTTAACAATGGAACAGTGACTCCCTGAATGAGTCCAGCAGATCCTCTCCTGTAAGAGACTACATTTATATGGTAAATAGTTTAATGAGTAGTTACAGCTACGTGACAAATACTCAGATTTGGGGCATTTCTTCATGTGAAACATCATCAATGGCAAATAATATTGCATCTTTCTTTTCATTAACAGTTATAGAATGTGCAAGAAGAAAACTGCAGGGGAGTAGAACTGGTTTTTATTTTTTTTTTTTTTTTCTGGGAATCTTTTAATCTTCTTCGAAAGTATCTAGCAAGCCCCATGCTGTATTTTTTTTTTTCTCCCATCAATATACTAACATAGATCTTTACAAGTGTTAGAAGCAATATCTGACGTTTCAAAGAGGTCAGTGAACATATTTATTCTTTCTAAATAAATGATAGTAAAGATTTTGTCAACCAAAAAAGAGTGGGTGAGGTAGGGTCACCAGGAAGGTGAAATGCACAGATGACTCCAAATAGATCAAGAGCTCTTGCTTGCTCTGTGATGGCATCCCCTCAGTAGGCTGAGTGCAATGAACAGTCATTTGAACATAATTTGATGGCACCAAGTGAGACAGAATTTTACAAAGAGATTTGGATAAATATCAGAGTCAGCTCCAAAGAAAGGTGAAAAATGGGAGGTAGTATCAGGAGAAGTTTAGGACACCTGGACTTAATTAGGGAGCTAAAGTGTGACCAAATCACCTAACCTCTTAATCCTTGAAGAGAAAGGGCAAACTTGGAAATGATACACATCTTGACCTTGGAAAATTAAATACTTTTTTCATCTCTTTAGTCTTTAGTTCTCATAGTGAAGTGAATAGTGTTTCAGGATTTGGGGCAACTTTCAACATAGGAATGGTTTTATCATAGCCGTCTTGTCATTGGGCCAAACTGTATCCCCTCTGGTGTTTTCCACAGAAAGAAAATATTAGAAGGATAGTTTAAAAACAATAAATTCAGTATCATGCCCAACGATCCAAATCCATTTTTTTTTGCCTTATTGTCAGAAACTGGATTATGAAGGGAAAAAATGTATTTAGAGTTTAAAACCTTGATAGATTAAAAATACTATCAAAAATGTATTGCATGTTAAAAATCCTAATTTGCTGTGTACAAAGTTGTAGTATGCATGGATGTTATGGATAAATTTGAAGCATATGAGCGTGAATGTGATGAAAAGATTGTCAATGTTGAGAGAACTGAAATCAACCCTTGAATTAAAAGATCTTAAAAGACCGAGTTTGAGAAATAAAAAGGGAAGAACCCACAAGTAAAACTAAGAAAAGTATAAAAATGGGGAGGGAGGGAGAAAGGAAGATAGATCCAATCCTAGTAAAACTGCTGAAAATGTAATTATCTTAGAATAATTAAGGACTAAGCAAAGTGGGGGCATTTATTTGATTCATTCTCTATAACGGCAGTCCCCAACCTGGGGGACACCATGGATGGGTTTCATGAAAACTTTTTCCATGGACTGGGGTGGGGGTGGAGGATGATTTAGCATAACATTACATTTATTGTACACTTTATTTCTATTACATGGTAATATATAATTGAATAAGTATTCATATAAATATACTATACCATCTTGTTTTTGATACCATCTGGAGGTGATGGGAGACAGTGAGTTGCTGCTATAAAGCTGTTAGCTGATGTAGCTTCATTGTCACTTGCCTCTCACTGATAGTTTTTTTTATATATATATATATATCATAGCTGTGTACATTAATGTGATCATGGGGCACCATACACTGGTTTTATATATCATTTGACATTTTCATCACACTGGTTAACATAGCCTTCCTGGCATTTTCTTAGTTATTGTGTTAACATTTATAGTCTACATTTACTAAGTTTCACATGTACCCTTGTAAGGTGCACTGATGGGGTTTTAATATAAGTCTGCAAGCAATTGATTGATTATAGTCTCTGCATAGTCAAACCTCCCTGCTAATGAGAATCTGTATTTTCAGCTGCTCCCCAGTGCTAGCATCACCAGCTCCACTTAAGACCATCAAGCATTAGATTTTCATTAGGAGCACACAACTTAGATCCCTCACATAAGCAGTTCACAGTAGGGTTCACTCCTCTGAGAATCTAATGCTGCCTCTGATCTGACAGTAGGGGGGGCTTAGGCAGTGATGTAGGAGATGAGGAGTGGCTGTAAATACTGATGAAGATTCACTTGCTCTGTGCCTCTCATCTCTTGCTGTGTGGCCCAGTTCATTACAGGCCACAGACCTGACTGGTAATAGTTCACAGCCTGGGGGGTGGGGATCAGGGCATTATAAAGTTAAGATGAGGAACTTAGAGGAATTAGATACAAAATACTACAAAGGTCATGGCAAATGACTGGCTCAGAGGCTTCTACTTTTAACTGATTCCTCACCTATAGAGCCTCTCTCAACTAGATCCACCATACACAATAGAAATCATTTGGTGCAGTGAGGCAAAGGTAGTTTATTCTATTGACCAAACATTAATTTGGTCATTTGCTATATTAGGTAACTTTTTGTCATTTCTATAATAAAACATATACTGTGCTTCAGTAATCTTCAGTGTATACTTTCCAAGGAGTATGAATAGATGCAGGATTTGTAGCAAAAATAGGCAAATATAACATTCAAGGGTCTGCCTGCAGAGACATGGATGTCCAGTAACTACCAGTTTGGCAGCAGCCATTGCGGGATGAAAGCCACACACCACTTTATTTTTTTCTTATCAAGCAGAGTTCCCCTCTAGCTCTCATACAGCTTAATGAGCAGCTGACACAGGATTTGAATGTTTTTCAGTCTTCTTCCCTTTCTACTCTAACCTCTCCAGGTTGTCTAGTGGTTACTAACATGGGTTCTGAAATAAAAAATCTGAGTAAATACCATTCTTGTAGCTCAATGGATATGTGGCCTTTGGCAAGCATTATAAAATAATAATGTGTTAGTTCGGGTCTTCGAAGAAACAAACCAAGACAGGATTAAATAAGGATTTTATTATAGAAAATGCATATTGGGAAAAAATAGTGAAAATGACAGAAAAGATTGAGAGATCATCAGATGTGATGGAAACATGAAAGAAGGCAAAAAAGATTGTGCAAGCATTTTAGAAAGTTCAGGAAATCAAGAGTGAGTCCTCAAGCTGAAGTTGGCCATCAGGGTGATCTGGTATCCCCAGGAAAAGGTCTTAGTATTCCTGTTGCAGTGGGGCATTGCCAGAGATCAGCTAATAGGGGGTGTGGCCCTGTGTGGTGATAGATTTCAAAGCATAGCAGCTGCAACTCTTTGAGATACATTTTCTTGGCCACAAATGAACTATTCTCTGCATAGGCAAAGCATTACATAAGTGCATGTAAAATCACAGTGTAAACACTTAAATGTTAACTGTCACTACACCTATTATTACTGCTACTACTACCACTGTGATTACTGTTTAGTGCTAGCTGATGTGTCCCATCTGAGAGTCATATACATGTTTGGCATTATCATATTTAAGTAACATTGACTTTTTTGTTTGTTTTAGACTCTACCTTGCATAGAGTATCATGGGATCATAGCTCACAGCAACCCCAAACTCTCAGGCTTATGCAATCCTCTTGCCTCAGCCTCCAGAATAGCCGGGACTATAGGCATGTACCACAATACCTGGCTGTTTTTTTTTTTTTTTTTTTGAGAGGCAGGGGTCTCACTCTTGCCCAGGCTGGTCTTAAACGTGTGAGCTCAAGCAATCCACCTGCCTTGGCCTCTCCAAGTGCTAGGATTAAAAGTGTAAGCCTCTGGGCAGCGCCTGTGGCTCAAAGGAGTAGGGTGCTGGCCCCATATGCCAGAGGTGGCGGGTTCAAACCCAGCTCCGGCCAAAAACTGTAAAAAAAAAAAAAAAAAAAAAAGTGTGAGCCTCTGCACCTGGTCAACATTGACAATTTTTAAAGGGTGGGATTTTTCTGTTTCTCTTGGGAGAACCTACACTCTGATAACATTCTTGCTTTTTGTGCCTTGAGAGTCATAGAACCCACAAACAAAAAGGCTACTTATGTGCTGATGGAGAATGGAGACAAACACAAAAACAAGACCTTTATAACTGGTATAGGAAGGCTTAGGTCAAGCTTGCTGTTGGTAGAGACAATCCTTGCAATGGTCTTCTCTGAATCTCACCCATGGTAAAAAAGGAATCGGTATTCTACAAAGACAACATGGACCTTAAATACAATATTGCAAAAATTATCAAACATTAATCAATCTTTTATTAAGAAAGTTTAACTCTTCAATTTGTTGCAAATATCCATTCTTTTTTTATTCTTTTACTATAAAAGGAAAATTACACCTTTGTTAGACTCTGTATTTGAGGACTAAAGATTTCTAAACACTAGTAAGAATTATGGAGATTTTGGTACAGAGAATGCATAAATATTTTTAAATCTCCCCCAAACAATCACATTTTTTCTTTCCCTAAGAGAAAAGTGAGCAGAGAAAAAAAGAACAGGAGTGACAAAGACAGCCCTGCTCTGTGAGTTGCTGACCCTGAGGCCAAAGACAGCTTTTGCACTACATTTTGGGAGCCTCTCGGTAACTTTAAAAATGAATGATTTTTAGTTTTGATGCTATAATACTGAGACTTGAACAGGTAAGTTATTACATGGTGTGATCACCTTAGAAGTTCAAGTCCTGGCCCATTCCTGAGTACTTTGATCATTTCCCAAGGAGACATAGGCATTGATTCCTCTCAGCTCCTGTGCCTCTGCCCGGGTAGGGTGTTCTCAGGGTGTTAGATCTGATGTATCTCAGAAGGAAATGCTCAAAGGCTACAGAATCAACGGAAGCTGGGCTAGAAGTCTGTCTCCATCAAGCTGTGTGGTCTGAGGCCAGTTTTTCCATATCTCTGTTCCTCAGTTTCTACATACAGAAAAATTAGGAAATGGTTTGCAACCAATGTATAGTGAAACAGCAATGGTGTTCAGTGGTTGCTACATCAATAAGCAATTTCTACCCACATTTATCCAAAAATAAACACATTATCTTTGTTTTGCGATATTTACAACTTCAAATCACCCTTATTATTCACCCAAAGAAATCAATGAATATAAACTGTTCTTATTTAACAAATCTTTACTGATGAAGACCACATTTGATTGTCTTTCTTCGTTCATTCATTGACTCATATATAAAAGCAATATGATATTGTGCCCAGAACACAATTTCCCTATTTTATATCAGCCCTGCCGATAGCAGCAATGTAACTTCAGCAAGAATCACTTTGTCCATTTTAGTTCTCTCAGATGTAGAATCAGTATAATAATAGCATTTATTCACTGCCCTCTCCAGGACAAGTGCTCAATAAACTGTTGCTATCGACTTAACATTACTGAACACACACAGTGGGAAAATATTTGTGTCAGTCATGGTTGATTGTTATTTTGTGTGTATATTTAAGAATACCTTCTCAACAAAGTGGCTCTTGGGGGTCTTAGTGCATTTCTAAGATTATTTATATAAACAGTTTTGTCAAAGCAGAAGTAATCACAGCAGTGTTTGCTATTTTGTCCATCTTTCTCTCTTTCCACTCTTTCTTACTCCCCTGACATTCTTGCGTCTCCTGAAAAGTGACCTATATAAGCTACTTCTAAAACTGTAGACTTTTACAATCATATTTACCCGGCCTGTCGATTATAACGTCTAGAAGCACTGGGGAAAAGAAGATCCACACTTGTATTACCAAGTACTGTAACAGCAAGCTTCCCAGGTTCATTCACTGTATCATCCCATAATCGTATTCCATGATGGTGGTCGGTAGCCCTGGGCAACCACTCTTGGGAAAGGGAATAGAACATCATACACTCTTTCCTTGTTAGAGTGATGTTGCTTGTTTGTAATAAACATTATTTCTATTATGTGAAGAAGATATTCCCTATATTATAAAATAATCTATTTTATTTTTCCTTGGGCACTTGGGTTCATTCCTCAGTCTGATGCATAAAAACAAATAGAATAAATATTGGGGAAAATCTAATCACATCCCACAGTCTCTAACTAGAGCATATGTTTGGGGTTCATATGACAGGTTTTAAACAAGCTGTTGCTCATTCATTTACATTAACTACAAACACGTTGATATTGCTTAATGTTAGCCACAAGTCTGGCATTAGAATTATTAGTTTCATATCGGTAATTTCTTAATTGAAACAAAAATATCACTTAATTTTTTTTTCATTTGAATAGCTTTAGGGAATACATTTTTGTTTGTTTTTCACATGGATGGATTGTATAGAGGTGAAGTTAGGTCTTTTAGCATATCACCTGAATAGTGTACATTGTACACAACAGGTAATTTTTGATTCCTCACCTCGCTCCATACCTTCCCCCGCTGAGTCTCCTAAGTCCATTATACCACTCGGTATAACCATGTCTATTTACCACTTAGCTTGTATAAGAGCCACTAGAAGCTGGAGTCTGATATAACTGCTTCAGGATTTGAACCTAGAATAGTATCAACCTGGGTTCTATATTTATTAAAGAGTAAATACTTTCCTAGTTTAATATAGTTATGATTCATTATAATTCTCACCCTTTCTACCGTTTCACCAATATGAAGAATCCAATATAAGTGATATGTAGGATTGGTTGCCAAGTAACTGACCAAGTAAATCATAAAATTATGCCCAGAATTTGTGAGTTTTCTTCAAATTGGCCTAAGAGTCAAACCTCTGACCTAGTTTTATATATATCAGATAGGAAACCAAGCTGTATTCATCATCTACATTTAGCAAAGTGTTCTGTATGTGACTGTGTGTGCGTGTACATGTACCTGTAGATATTAGAAGTAAATGTCTTATGTGGAATAACTTTTCTCAAAGCATTGTGATTTTTTTTTTTCTAATACCAAAGATGTGAAGAATCAGAGTGGACTAGCCAGAAGAGAAAGTGGATAAGGAGAAAAGTATAACGAAGAAAATTTCCAGCATTATTAAAGGGTCAGGAATTAAGAAGACTTTAAATTTGTTGAAGAAGAAAGCTCAATGTGGTTCTTGATTGTAAGAGTCAGTAATGGGTATGCTGAGAGAATGGGTAGGTTTGAAAGAAGAATGATATTAATTTTATATTTTGTACCTACATTGAGTTCTGTTTGCAAGCCACATTGAGCATGACTGTTTTTATTTACATTTTGCATTTGAGGAAAGTGCAATAATGAAAATTCTCAATTTCTCTAGTCAAGCAGAATGTTTCCAATGTTCTCTAGTGTCATTACATCAAATTCATGCTATTCATTCTTCTTAGATGAAAAAAACTGTAATACAGATAGAATTTCTGTGTGTGAAGACTGAAATATGTGGTCAATCTTTTTAATAGGCTGTTGAAATCATAAGGTAAAATGGGGAATTCTGTTCAACTAAGAAAATGGCCACCATGGTTGCAACATAAGCAACTTCTGAGTGCTTCCATCAGAAGAAATTGGAGAATCTTAAATTCCTAGAGCATTTAATAGTACTCTTAAAGATTCTTTTCATTTGAGGATTGAACGGGGGGGGAATATTTAATCATCAAATTTATGATTAGACTAAAAGTTCTCCCTCTTTCTTGTGAAAGCTTTTACTCTTGAGTTCTAGGTTGCTACTTTTTCCATAACAAGCTCATTTTGATTGAGCAAATACTTAGCATCTGATATTTGTAGGCTTATTGTGAACTAGCTACTGTGAGAAAAGCATGAGTACAGTTCTGTAGTTAGATTCAGTTCTTCACATTGTATTTCTATGAACTTACTCTACAAAGCCTAACATTTTTCATTTCTGGGTGGTCATAAGGAAAATTAAAAAAAAAAATGACAGCCACCACTCCTGAGGTTAGTGTGTGTGTTATGTGATTTATTTTTCATCAAAAAATGTTGCAAGAGGATGGCATGGTGGCTCATACCTGTAATCCTAACACTTTGGGAGGCCAAAGCAGGTAGATAGCTTGAGATCAGGAGTTTGAGACAGTGTGAGGCAGAGCAAGACACTATCTCTACTTAAAAAAAAGATATTGTGCTGCTGTATATCTGTAGTCCCAGCTACTTAGGAGACTGAGGCAAGAGGATCTCCTGAGCCCAAGAGCTTGAGGTTGCTGTGAACTACGATACCACGACACTCCACCCAGGGAAACAAAGTGAAAAAAAAAAAAATTATATACATACATACATATAAAAGGACTTCGGGAAAAGATAGCAAAAGTTAATTCTTTCACTAATGATGGCTGTCAAAATATATCAAAGAATCTAATACTCCAGAATTTAATTGAGTACCATTCACTTTAACAGTATAAAATTACTTGTCATTTCAAGATGCATACCTCTTGTTACTTAAATCTCTAAATTTATTTTTTGAGCTGGTAACTGAAGAGACCTAAGATAAATACTTGATCTGTCTTCATTGGCTCATCTGAAAACTTTTTCCCTTTCCTTCCTTCCAAACTTCTTTGATGTTCTGTCACGGGATACCTTAGCATGTTAAGAAGTGTAGTCATTGAGTGAATACTTCTATGGCTTGTGTCTTCAACCATTTTTGGCTATAGACGTATTGGTCTAACTTTTATTTTAATGATTAAGTGTTGTTCAGAAAAGATGTGCGAAATATTCCACTGCTGTGGAATGTGAGAATGGTGAATATGAATCACAGTTTTCAACTTCTGTCATGTGGTTATCCTAAGGAAAAATACAAATCTTTTTCCCAATTTCTTGAATACTGAATTTAGCATTAATGTTTTAACACTGCTATTCATTGTTGGTTTCATTTTGACGAGTTTATGCATCCTAAACTAATGCCAGTGGGGAAATTTATACCTATTAAATGCCTCTGATTTGAAAGTTAATGAAATGGGTTTCATAAAACAAAATAATCTGACCTTTTGTGCCCTTTTCTAATTATATATAGTTCTATATATACATACACATTTACACATGGAAATGCTGATTATCTTTTGAAACAATTTGGGATAATGCGACTGATTCATTAAATGAGTATAAATTAGGGAAGGAAATATTTCACTGGTGGGAAATATCTGCGTATATTTTAGGACTTATTTCTTTCAAGATATTCACAGTCATCACATCCTATAATGTTAGGATCTACATGTCCAAAAGGAAACTGTAGGGCTCGTAGCAAAGGTCATCTGTTTGGACAGACATCAATAAACCTAACATTCAGGACAGGATGGTGAATGTTTTGTTCTCGCTGTTGACAGGCTTGGGGCATATTACACATTATTAATATGGCTGACTAATTCCTAATTAGGAACTCATTAGCAGCTCCACCACTGTAGAGTTTGATGGATTTGCAGCCAATCTTGAAAAAGGTCACAGTAAATGACCTCTGGCCCAAGACTTTCTCATCTGTCCATCATTTAATACTATTGTTTTGGGCTCAAAAACATAATCATTTCACTTTCCCTTGAGAAGATATACAAAACCTATTTCTTTTAAAAGGTTATTGTATTTAATTAGATATTGATATTAGTAAATGCATTCATTCTTGGCTTTTGATTTTCTAAGGGAAAATGTCCATTTTCTATATCTCTTATTTGAATTAGTCATTTTTCCTCTTAGAAGGTGTGGATGTGTCAATATGTGGGATATGCATGTTAACTTAGAACATTAAGATAAATAAAAAGTGACATTTGGGTGATTCCCATAGCAACTATAAAATTGTACAACATAGCATATTAACTACTCTAAAGGGAACAATTTTATATTAATAAAAATCATATTATTAAAACAAATGTTCTAATTATTTTAATTTTTAAAATTTAGAGAGGAAATCAAACTATTTTAGGGTTATATGTGGAGAATTATAAAATTATTTTAATTTGACATTATACACTGCTGCACTTAAAATTTCAATCCATGTTAAGTTCAATCATATTAAAATGTAGAATGTATTTGCTTTTTTTCTTTCTGTGTGTACACACACACACATAGAGCATGAAGTTCAGCTGGAAAATTTTAGGAAAGCTATGTTACCCCAGGTTGTTCTGAAAATTTTCCATGAGTAAAAGAAGGTATTTGTTTTAGTTGTGGGATATAGTAGAAATAAAAACAAACAACAGTTTTATTTTCATTTTTCAATTCTTCTATAGATAAGATACAACAAGCCCTATGCAAAACGATAAAGGAATAGGCTGTGGTTGCCAGAGCTGGAAAGTTGTTGCACTTTTCTCCAATCTCTTTATTTTAAACATTATGAAATTTGAAGTCTGGATTGGAAAATCATATTACCAAGATCATTTGTTCATCTGTTTGGCTTTATTTTTGACTTTTGCTTCCCAAATAGAAACTGACTTTCAAGCCTAGCAGGTCCTCCCATGTAAACCACTATAACTTCCAGTTCTTAGGTTTTATTCCCTTGCCAAGGATACATTGATTCCCTATTACTTCCTATGTACTACACTCTTCTAGGCCCGGACAGAGAGAAATTAAAGGCGAATGCGATAACTGTACTATGTGGTTTGGCATGGAGGACAAACCTTTAATGAGATGTTGTAAAAATGAATGATTAAGACTGAGATGGGAAAGAACAGAGGACTGTAAGAGGACATTCAGGAGAACACGATCAAGTCTACAGGGCTCAGAAAAGCCATCACCAGTGATGTGACATTTAAGTCAGGGTTTGATATGCTGTTTATACTCATTTGTAGGTTAATTTTATAAATATTGCTGGGAAAGAAAAAGCTCTGGAAATCCTCCAGTCTATAAAAAGAGGATGCATTAACATGATGCAGAGTGTAAAACTTTTCATTTAAAAGCTACTCTGGACATAGTGATTGTTTCTTTTTTATTTTTAAGTGAAAAATACCCTTAAAGGGCTGGTGGTTCTTAACCTGTGGGTCACTACCCATAGGAACTGTATTAAAGGGCTGCAGCATTAGGAAGGTTGAGAACCACTGCCCTAGGCACAAAGATTCAATGTATATTTTAGTTAATAAATTCATGTTTTATGAACTGTCGTCAAACATAAAACGAGGGGTGGAAATTGTACATAATTTTTTGGTCAAATTTCTATTTTAAAATGAAACTGAACAGAAAATAACCTTATGAAATTGATCTGCTACTGTAAGATCTAGTGGTAGGTGAGGCTCAAAGAAGAGAGTTAAAACCAAAAAGTTAGATTTGAGTTGCCCAGTGATTGAATACACGACCTTGTAAACAAACAGCTTTTACTACAGTAGTTATACAAAGGCTTGTGTTCTTTAGAGATTACATAAAACTGAAAAGAAATCTTCCAGATGACAGGCTTCAACCAGCCTAAATTTTCCCCCTAGGTCGCTGGGAGCCACTGACAGCAAATGAGCTGGAGAGGACTGCAGACCATGAGTCAGTCACACAGGAGAAAGTAGAATGACTGGACAAAAGAAAATACAGTTAATAAAAACCAGTAATCAACTAGTTTGTGTCTGAAAATATTCAGTCAAGAAAAAATGGTGTATTTGAAGGAAGGCTTTCTAGTACTACGTTGCTTAAATCCTGGGTACTTGCAGTAAAACATATTAATCCTAAAGTGTTTAACCAGTGTTCATCATATCTCCAAAAATAGTGGAAAAGTTCCTTGAGGATGAGGTCCACACCTCATAATTATTCAGCAGCTCCAGATTTCTTTGAACAGTAACGATTTGAGAGCAGACGGTCCAAAAATACTTCCCCCGATCCAGTTGAATTCAGTTATTAAGATGCTGTACTCATCGCCCTGAATTGACTGACATTTTATGTCTCTAACTTGAGATTATGTAGACATTGACTCTGATCAGCAGTCATACTGGTGTTCAGCCAGTGCAGACACTGACAGCATTTAAATGAAACAAATCATTCCAGAGCTGTGGTCAGAATTATCCCACCCGTTTTAGAGTTTATTTCAAATTTCATTTTCTCTAGGAAACTATCTCAGACCAGTTCATGTCACCTTATTCTTTTATCAGGTAGTCTCTTTCCTTTGTAGAGTTTAAATATAATAAAGTCATGAAGTATTTACTTATTGGTTCAAAATCTAGTCACATCAAAACCAAGCATTACAAGTAAAAGAAACATGTCTAATTCATGGTGCTTTTTTCAAGAGCTCTGTCATAGCATTTTGCTCATGATAGAAGCTCACTATGTATTTGTGAAGTAATTAAAACGGTGTTGCTTTGAGTGTGGGAAACTGGGTTCTTTTAGTTATACTGTTTAGTAATGGAACATTTTACTTTGGTACTTTTTTTCCCCTCCCACTGAATTCACTGAGTTTGTTTTTAAGTTCAAATGAGATAATGAATGCTAATTTGAGCTGCTGCAGTCACTACTCACTTAGAAACTAGTTTTGGGAAGACAGATAACCTTTATTGCCTTTTTGTTTTTTTAACATGTTAGATGAAAATTTTGAAAGGTTAGCAGTAGACCGTAAAGCACTATGTCAGGAGAATAGAGAAGCAGTGTCATCACAATAATAGTTAACCATTGGTGGAAGTATTTTTGGAATGTCTGTTCTTAGATCATTACTGGTCAAAT
Organism: Nycticebus coucang; assembly: GCF_027406575.1. Taxonomy (NCBI): domain Eukaryota; kingdom Metazoa; phylum Chordata; class Mammalia; order Primates; family Lorisidae; genus Nycticebus; species Nycticebus coucang. Next base: position 159,454,017 of record NC_069781.1, read on the forward strand.
ATATTTGAAGCTGCTAAATAATTATGAGGCGTGGACCTTGTACTCAAGGAACTATTCCTCTATTTGTGCATATGATGAACATTGGTTGACTCTGGTTAACTCCAGAGTACTGAAGTTCAACAACTTTCTGGGCAAGTTGACCTCTTCATGTTTCAGTTTCCTCATATATGAAGAAGGCTATAGTAACCATTAGAGAAATTAAAACCCATCAAACTCTTAGACTATTTTTGAAGGTTAAATCATACTTGAACCTATGATCAAATATCATTAATAAATTGACTTTAGTTTCAATATGGTGGAAGTATTACAAGAGGACAAGACTTTGGCAGGAAGATGAGTTTGGAAACTCTGGGTGATGATGATGTGGTGCATGAGAATATCAGCAGAAGAGATGGAGTAAAATGGGAACAGAATATTTCCAGAGTGTATGATCCACAGAAGATATAAGCTTTTAGATATAGGAGATAATGTAATATACTGCCTAGCTCATAGCAACCTTGAATTCTTGGGCTGAAGTGATTCTCCTGCCTCACCTTCCTGAGCAGCTGGGACTACAAGTGCATGCCCAACACCCAGCTAGTTTTTCTGTTTTTTTGGTAGAGACAGATCTCACTTTGCTCAGGCTTGTCCTGAACTCCTGAGGTCAAGTGATTCTCCCATCTTAGCCTCCCAGAGTGCTGAGAGTATAGGTGTGAGCCACCTTGCCCACTGATGTGTTTTATTTTTTTATTTTTATTGTTAGGGATTCATTGAGGGTACAATAAGCCAGGTTATATTGATTGCAATTGTTAGGCAAAGTCCCTCTTGCAATCATGTCTTGCCCCCATGAAGTGTGACACCAAATCCGTCCGTCTTTCTGCTTTATTTTGGATCTACTAAGTTAGAGTTGTCTCAGGGACATCCAAACAGGTAAACAATAGAGGGCTTGATACATATGTCTGTAACCTAGGAGTTGGGATGAAGAATGGGCTATAAATGACTGATGAGAGAGGATGATGGTAGGGAGAAGTATGAAGTTAAGTGGGAAATAGTTAAGATTCAAAAGCCTCTAGTAGCACATGGGTAGATGAGTCAAACAGGGTGAGTAATAACACTTGGAAATAAGAGAGTGAGCAGGGTTTCTGAGAGGTGATAGGTGATAAAATTCAAAGCATAGATTTAGGCAAAAATAATGGTACCTCTGTCGTTAATAAAGTTTCAAAGGAATGTATGTAGTTGGACAGTGGGGGTGAGGTGGAAATTGTTCCTTCTGATGGAGAAGTAATTTTCTCATAGGACAGAAACCAAAGTGTCCACCAGGCTGTGCTCCTACCAGTAAGCCCAGAACAATAATCTGTTTCCAAACACATTCAAGCTGTTGACAGAATCCAGTTGCCTGTGGTTGTAGGTTTCAGGTTCCTGGTTGTTTTTTTGTTTTTTGTTTTTTTCTTTTGTGTATGTGGTTTTTGGCTGGGGCCAGTTTCAAACCCACCACCTCCGGTATATGGGGCTGGCGCCCTACTCCTTTGAGCCACAGGTGCTGCCATCAGGTTCCTGTTTTTATGCAGGCTGCAAACTAGGGTCCAGGCTCTACTTTGGTCACACACATACCTTCACAGGTAGGTCCATCCATCTTCACGTCTTCACAGGCACGCCACATCCACTTGATACCTGAGTCGCCCCCACCACCTCTTCTCCCACATCTCCCTGACTTCTGTCTCTGCTTGTTAAGTCTCTTACTATATTTAGCCTAACCAGACAATTGAGGATTATCCCTTCAATTTAAAGTCAATGATTAGAAACCTTAATTTCACCTGCAGTGTCGTAGTAACCATTGTCATAGCTCGTCATATTCACAATTGTCATAGCTCATCATATTCACAATTAAATATGTTAGAGCATGAGTGTTCTTAGAGGACATCATTCTCCTTACCTACCAGAAATGGTGCTTTCTTTCCACTTTTGTAGTAAGAGGAAAAGTCACATGTAAATAGGGAAGATGGAAGAGTTGAAATGACTGAGAATCATAGCTACAGAGATAAAATTATGTTTTTATAAGTAACATATCAAAAAATTAATTTTATGGCTCGGCACCTGTAGCACAGTGGTTACTGTGCCAGTCACATACAGTGAGGCTGGCACGTTCGAACCTGGCCCAGGGCCAGCTAAATAACAATGACCTCTTCAACAAAATAATAGCCGGGTGTTGTGGTGGGTGCCTGCAGTCCCAGCTACTTGGGAGACTTAGGCAAGAGAATTGCATAAGCCCAAGAGTTTGAGGTTGCTGTGAGCTGTGATGCAACAGCACTCTACCGAGGGTGACATAGTAAGACTGTCTCAAAGAGAAAAAATGCATTTTATTTAGAAATTCCATTAAAAAATACTCATCTAATTATTTAAATTTTATTTTATTAAAATGTCATTCAAGTAAAAATACTTATTTTAAAGTAAAATTTTCCCTTTACCCTTTTAACTACACTCCCCAATACCACTTTTATCCTAATACCTTTTTAATCATTATCAATTTGGTATAAGACGTAAATAGACATATATTAAGAAATATGTTGTAATATTTTTTTACCTAAATGTGTGATCAAGAATATATTGCTTTGCAGTTTTTGTTTGTTTGTTTGCAGTTTTTGGCCAGGGCTGGCTTTGAACCCGCCACCTCCAGCATGTGGGGCTGGTGCCCCACTCCTTTGAGCCACAGGTACCACCTGTTTTGCAGTTGGACCTTGTTCACTTTACTTTTTGCTAGCCACCATTTCACATCAACAAATATTAATTCATCTTACATTTTATACTATATATGAATGCCAGATTAAAAGTAATACAAAATATGATTAAATTTAAAAGTATTGTTCCCATTAAAGACATTTAAGCTACTTCTAATTTTTTTATATGAATACTTTCTTACTGTCTTAAACGCATTTTTTAATTCATTGATGGAAATCTATCCATGAGATACCTGCCTATAAGAATTTCAAAATAAAATGTGTACATATTTGTTACTATTCCCCAATGGTGCTCAAAGTACACCAATTCCTACTAAGATATTCCTACTAAGAGTAGGAAATGGTCCATTTTCTCCCAACCCTTTATGTTATTACTGATTGTGATGTCTGCTAGTCTGATGAGTGAGTTTCTTAGTTTTCATTGAAAATTTTTATTTGTATTAAAATGTGTATTTTTTAGCTTATTTGCATTTTTTCTAATGCATTATCCTTTTCTTAAGCATTTATGGGGGATTGTCTTAATAGTTTTAGTTTCATGCTTTTTGCTATCTAGTTTAAAAATGTATGTGTCTCTGTTTATCTGTACACATTCTGTCTTAATATTCTTTTGATGTTTTTTAGGTCTTTAATGAGATCTTGTTAACTATATATGCATATATATGTGTATACATATTGCATATATGTGTATACATAAAATACAATATATAATTATGTAAAACTGTGATTTTTGTATCTCATTTTTACAGTTTTTGAATTATGGGAGATAAAAATCAAACGTTATTATTTTGTACATGTATAGTTAATTATTTCAATACCATTTATTTTCATACAGTTTTCTCCCACTCATTTGAAATGCTACATTATTCTGTTTCAAGCATACAATTTATGTTCTAATTTTTTTATTGCATTGATATGCCTGCTATTACAATGTCACAGTATTACTATTACTACAGCTATAAAATCTTTTCAAGTATGATAAGATATGTATGCCTTTTTGTAGGTTTCTAATACACTATTTTACATTTTTGATAATATTTTTCAAAATATCACTTTGTCACCCTTGGTAGAGTGCCGTGGTGTCATGGCTCACAGCCACCTCAGTCCCTTGGGCTTAAGCGATTCTCTTGCTTCAGCCTCCCAAGTAGCTGGGACTACCGGCACCTGCCACAACTCCCAGCTATTTTTTGGATGTAGTTGTCATTGTTGTTTTGGCAGGCCTAGAATGGATTCAAATCCACCAGTCCTGGTACATGTGGACAGAGCCCTAACACTGAGTCTGAATATCGTTTTTTTAATTATGAAACCACATAGAAATATTTGCAAAATTTTTATTGAGATATGTGAAACTTGGTAAATGTGGAATGTAAGTGTCTTGGCACAGTAACTGAGAGAAGGCCAGGAAGGCTATGTTAACCAGTGTGATGAAAGTGTGTTAAACGCTCTGTGAAGCTAGTGAATGATGCCCCATGATCATATCAATGTACACAGCTATGATTTAATAAAAAAATAAGTATCAGGAAAAAGATTGTAGTACATTTATTGATCAATATAGATAAAGTTGGAAGAAGTATTATATTGAGGTCTTTTATCAAGTAGTATATATCAGTTTAGTTACTCAAAATTTTTATTATGGACTTCAGAGAGTTTAGTAACTATTAAAATCTTGCTCACTCTCATGCTGTCTCTTACGTGTGTGTGTGAGATTTCTTGGCTTTGATAGTTTCTCGTGCTTTTGTGATAAAATCAAATTTGCCAGTATTTCCTCTGATACTCTACTGTACCTACTTGTGCAGGTGCTTTAGGGAAAAGTGTAGGATAAAGCACATGAGCAAGTCTTGTCTTTGTCTTCAGTAAGTACGGAGCAAGGAAAATCATCTGAGTTGAAGTATTAAGAGCTCTCAGTTTGACCAACCTGGGCCTCGTGCTCAGTGTTATTTCCAAGAGCAAATCGTCGTACCTCTAACACCAGGCCCACAGGTGGGTCACAAAGCTCTGTTGAAGCCACTTGCAATCATTGCCCAATCTAAATATTGTGATGTTTTGATTTGTGGTTTGGATTTTTTATTTGTTTAAAGATCTATCTCTAGCCATGAACGATCATTTTGGTGTCATTTCCAGTGTTTATAGCATTATTCTTTGAAATAATTTTGTGGCTGCTTCTTTTTTCCATCTCTAAGCTGCTCCTTAATAGTTTTCAGTCCCTCAAAAGGTTCCCTCTTTTCATTACTTTAAATGATTTGAATTTATACTTTTATGCACATTACATCATTCTGCTGAATTTGTGGTGAGATAGAATATGGCACTTACTCTATACCTTGAAAAGGGAGCTGGAATAATTTTATACTAATGTAAAATTGAGCAGCATTCCAGTGACTTTAGGTAATTAAATGACAAAGAAAACTTTAAATACTTGTATTAACTTAGAAATATTTTTACTTTATTATCTATAACATGATATGGAAATAGTCATATTACCTGTCAAGCATTTTAAATTATGTTTAATATCCTCAGTTTCTAATTCATTTTTTAAATGGTATTTTAAATTTATTAAACTATTTAAGCTGTTCCACTTGCAAATAGGGATCAGTACTTTTTATTGAAATTATTCATGGAATGAGTTTGAACCAAAATATCAAGCAATGTTAAGACAAAAAGGGAATTAAAATTTAAAGTTAGTGACATTTTATTTAGAGCTTGTTAACAGAAATTATTATAATAAACTTTAATTTTTGAAATCTAATTTGAAAAAATTTAAGATTATTAATAATTTTAGTCATATAGGCACTATTAAAACCTCAACATTATATTCATGTTGTATCTGAATCCTAATTAATAGTTTTTACCTCTGTGTTTCCTTAGCATTATGAATTTTAAAGTTGTCCAAGCTTTCTTTGTGTAAAGAGAGGGACTTCCCTTTCCCTTCTGCAAGAACCAAAGAGCAAAAAAAAAAAAAAATCTTTGATTAACTAAACTTTTTTTTTAATATTCTCTATTAGATTTGTTGAAAGAGCCAGATTTAGAATAAGAAAATGTAGCTTTTTAAAAAAAAATTTTCCCTATCCCTTTTATCTATAACCATTTCACAGGGAAAAAGATGATATAATTTAGAAATATACAAAAAAAGTAATGTATCAATGGAAAATACTGAATAATTTAAGATGTACCATTTTCTTTTCTTTTCTTTTTTTTTTATTGTTGGGGATTCATTGAGGGTACAATAAGCCAGGTTACACTGATTGCAATTGTTAGGTAAAGTCCCTCTTGCAATCATGTCTTGCCCCCATAAAGTGTGACATACACCAAGGCCTGACCTCCATCCCTCTTTCTGCTTCCCCCCCATAACCTTAATTGTTATTAATTATCCTCATATCAAAATTGAAGATGTACCATTTTCTAATATCTGAATTGTGGGTGAACTGTGCAATAAATGTACATTTAATTTATATTTCCCTAAAATATTATGCTAAATAAATTACATCTTATATTTGATGCCATCACAGAATTGAAATTTAAATCATTTGAGACAATCAGGTTATCTAAGTCATATATTTATAAATTACAGATAGTTGCTAAATTTTCTTTTGGCTTTCTAGGAACCAGAGTAAAAGAAAAGAAATGATTGGGTAATTCTCATTAGCAGATATATGGTTTCAAACTAGCTCTTTAAGTAAAGATTTTTCTCACTTTAAGTTTTAAATGGGAATTGTCGGTGCGTGTCCGGTATCCCATCCTTGCCACCATTATGAAGGTGCCCCCTGTGGGCACCCCATTGCTGCTCAAATAAAAGCAGCTGGGACCACGGATTGAAGGTACAAATGCCTGCAAGAGGGGTGCTTCCCATATTCCAGGGAGAGCCCTGAGCAACCCCTGCTGTGGCCTTTTATTGAAGCATTATACACAGGTGTGGGGGCCCACGCACAAGAGCTACGTGATTAATGATCACTACGCTCTCCCCTCCAACTCCCACCCTGCTGCACCAGGAATGTCCAGTGTATTACACCTGCTTGCTAATGAGCGACTGATCTTAACTCATTAACACATGCAGCTGCTTGAGGGCTTGTCTCTGTGCAGCTAAACATCTCCATGCAGGCTAGGAGATTGTCCTGCTCCCAGAGCCTCCCTCAAGAGCCGTGACCACTTCCACAAGCTTGGTGCACGGTCTCCTACAGGGAATGAACAACATCCCCTCCTGGAATTTCATTTAGGGGAAACAGTTATAAGGAGGTCAATATTTCATATCCCTATATCAGGTACAGTAAAGAATAGCTGCTCATTGCTATTCCTTTTATCTAACGCAAACAGGTTTGGAAAGGTAACATAGGATAGAAGGTAAGGGTACAGACTGCTTGTATTCAAAATGTATCCCTGCCATATATAACTTCATGCAACTTTTCATTTCCTTGTATTTCATAACTTTGAGCAACTCTTTCATTTCCTTGTATTTCATTCCTTATCTATAAGATCTGGATATGAAGTTCTTATCTGATTCTTACAAAGACTGCGTGAGTTGTATTATTTGAAAAGCACTTAACACAATGCATGGTAAATAGAAAATGCAAGCCCATGGTTGTTAAATAAATAAATTTAGTGTACTCATTTATAGTTAGAAAAATATTGCCCAAGCCATCTACTAGCCAAGAAAAAAGCGGTCTCACCAAAAACCAACTGTTATGGAATTTTGACCTTAAACTTATGGCTTCCAGAACTGTGAGAAAATAAATTAGTTTGAGCCAAATTAATAATTATTCCCAAAAACAGGTACTAACTTCAAGTGTGTATCTTAAAATTTCTTCCAAAATGTTAGTGTGAAGAAATCAAAATATAATTGGAAGGGTGTCGATAGAATTTCTAGGAGACACAGCTACTTCTGTTTAAACACAAAACCTGATCGTTGGCTTTGTGGATTTGAAATTTTGAAGCTACTGACTGCGTAGAGGTAAATCCTAACACACATCCAAATGGTTATAACATTTTCTCAAATGTGTCAGTTAGCAAGAAAGAAAAACATAGAACTAAGGTGTTAAAATTTACAGAAGGAAAACTTCTTGTCAGTTATGTTTCACTATCTTTTACTCATTTGTCACTGCATTTATTATCACATAAAATATTGTTATATAGTTGTCAATTTATTTTTCCTCACTAGAATATAACTTGCATTAAAGACAAGACCACAATATTTTGTTCAACAAAATATCTCAAGCTCTCATGGGGCATCTTGCATAGAGTTGATATTTAATATTATTTTAGAATGATTAAATAAGACTGGAGCTTACCCATGGAGAAGGATGGCCAATGAGATTATTGCAATGGTGTCTTGACTTGAGGTTTTTTAATAGCAGAGAAGCTAAGATTTAATTTTGAATTGTTCCCTTTGGTGAGTTGAAAGAGAATCCTATTACGTTTCCTAAAGTTACCATAGTCATACACACTCAGATGAAATTTGTTTTGTGTACTCTTGGAGAGTACTGGAGTTTTGTTAGTGTTGAGTTTCATGATGCAGAATGAAAACAGAACGTGTGCATAGAAAGCACTATGGATTAAACAGAGGGACTCAGAGCAAGCAGTGTTGTTAATTAAGGAGTCTCCAGGAATGTCTGAAAACTTGGAAGTTTGAATTTCTCACAGAACATTAAGATATTTTGGCCAGTATGTTTCCCATGTGCACGTGCAAAAAAAATATGGATGTGTTGCTGATAATACACTTCTAGTACTGTTAAAATGATAAAATGGTGTGATAGGATAAGATGTCCTATTATCATTTAAATAAAATTATAACTGGGTCTTTTATTCCTTGGAGACTCGAACAGGAGAAATACTTATGTTTCCGATGAGAAATTGAAAGTATGAAATGAACTCATCAGTAAACATTTAATCCACCAAGAATAGTCATTTAGGGTCTACTCTAGGACTTAGACAAACTCCTCAGGGACCTATAGCCAGAGTTTAAAGTAAATTTTATTTCCTGAAGTCCAAGTTAGACAGTCAGAAAAACTGGTGGCTCTGCCTTTAGAATGAATACCCAGTGTTTAGAGGTCATGAGAAGTCAATAGTCCAGGGTAACAGGCTAGATAGAAGGGATTAGAGTGTAGGTGTCTACAGAAGATAAATGATAAGTAGGTAATGTAGCAAAGTGCATAAATATTGGGGCAAGAGATTCTGGACAGAATTGGTAAATAATACAAGATTATAAGAAGCAGTTATCTTTGCAGTCCAGAGTTCACCATCATTACACACACTATGCCAGGTCAGGAAAGACACCTACAGAGAGAGAATGGGCTGTGCTCATCCCTGAATACTGAACATGTCGCTGATGGACAAAGAAAAGTATAAAGAAGTACCAATTAAGTTCCAAAAAATAAAGATGAATACATCTTTGGATTTATGGTCAAAACCAATTACTGGTAGCATATTGGCATCCCACAAGATAATGGAAAATACATGTGCTTGCAGGTTTAATTTGAAAATGTAATTACTAGTCCTTCAGAAGTAAACATTTTGTCGTATATATTTTTTTCAGCAGCTAATAGCTTATGGTTTTGATATTCACTCTACAACATGGTAGAAATATTATGATTTCTAATGAAGTTGTAAGTGAATTGCAGCTTTTTAAATACACATTTTCAGTTACGTTTATGCATTCAGACTGCCAAACTATCTAGGAGAAACAACAGAACTTTTGTTGTTTGCAGTGTTTTTAAGATATTTTGCTTTGATTTGGTTTTGCCTGACATTGTTTCTATTTGAATCATTGGAATAAGATACCCATATCTGGTGATATAAATTTCTGAGATATTCAGAAAGTGAGACAGTACTAAATTAAATAGCAGATTTTATATGTAGCTTTTGTCTCCTCCTCATTGTGTTAAGCAGAAGACTTTATTCCCTCTAGAACTGTAAATCAGAGAATCTTGGGCTATACATAGAAACATTAAGAATATCTTTGCTGTCCTGAGCAGTAACTCAGTTCTGTGAAATTATATCCACTGGGATCTATGGGGTGCTTGAGACAGCTTTATTTCTCAAATTTATCACATTCTTTCACAGCTTCTCTTAAAGATTTCATAAACTCACATGAAAAGTGGTCACTTAGAATCAGACTCCAAACATAGCAGAGGTAATCAAGCTTGGCTTTTTCTGTGCCCTACATGAATAGCAAGAATATTAACTAATAATAAAGGTACCCGTTGACCAGGGGCAGCTAAGCCCCATGTAGACCTCTTTTGCCTTAAGATCATGCCTGGGGGATTTTTCTGAGTCATTTAGCAAACCAACTCTTAATTTTTATACAAGGATAATTTTTGAATTTCAAAAAGAACTTACAGAACATTTTCAAACCCTCTTATTTAACCTGTTTGCGTGTTGCTAAAGAAAATTTCACCTTTTTCTTTTCATTACAGAGGTAGCATATGTGATTTTGCATTAAAAATAGCAGCACAAATTTTAATTCTTTTATGCTTTTTTGATTTATGTCTTTGGGATCAAGATGACTTTTTGTTTGTATTGCTTTGTTAACTTCAGTCGATTTTCAATGTCAGAATGAGGTGATGTCAAAGTAAAAATGTGTGTACGACTTATTAAAATAAAGAAAAACTTGATGCCATTGCAAACTCTAAAAGATGCAATTTTAGTTTAGTGGATAATAATATAGTATTTAAAAATATTTTGAAAACTATATCTTCCTAACCATCTACTTGATAGATTTCATGTACTCACATGTCTTTGTGGGAGAATAAGGTAAATGTAATGAAATTTAAAACTAAGGAATCTTCAAAATTAGATGCTAATCAATCCAAAATGATGTACTAAAGAACTTCAAGTACCACATATTTTAATTTTTCTTTTTTTATTTTAATTTTTCAAAGGAAACAGCAAAACATTAGATCTTTTGGATATTGTATACTCTACTAGTGTGAGATTCTTCTCTGCTTTGATGTGAAATTAGTTTTGTTTTGTTTTTTTTGATGCCTTCATTATCAACATGACTCAGATTTTCTGTAGTTGCCACTATTACCACCACCCACAAAATGTCAAAAATTTGTGTGGAACAGCAAATGAGATTTGTGGTGTCTAATCTTGTTACCAGATTTGAAAAATTGAGTCTCATTAAACATGCATATCATCAGTAACTGTGGTCTTTAAGATTGAAATAAAAACTTTTCCTTTCAATTTATGTGAAATTTTTTTCAAAGTACTATGTTTTAGAATATAAGTGCTTATGAGACCAGTTGAACTTAAATACTTTATAAAATGTTAGGTATTTATGCATTTCAGTCTTAGGTGAGGTAGAAAAATATTCTCTGAGGGTGTTATGAAACTAATAAGTTTCAGAACCTCTTATATATGGATTCTTTGTACTATAATTCTTTAAGTCAATTTTTTTCTTACATAAAACATTTGTTAAATGATATAGATTAGCTAAAATCTTAAAGGATTAGATTAGGGATGCTTCTAATTTTACTTTTCTGTGAGTTTTTATAATACATGGGTATGAGTTTAAAACATGTTTTTTGTCTTAGTTTTCCATTTTACATTTTTTTACCCCTTTTAACAGACTTTATTTTTTTAATGCTAAAATGTATGTATTTATTTTTAAGTCATATACACATAGATCATGAATACATTTATGCATATGTGGGGTACAATGTGTTGTTTTTTTATACAATCTGACCTGCTTACATCAAACCAATCAACATAGCTTTCGCCTCATTTACTTATTATTTTTAAGAGAAGTTTTAAGTTCACAGCAAAAGTGAGTGAAAAACAGAGTTCCCATATAACCCCTGCCCCAATACATGCCTAATTTCCTCTACTAACAACATCTCACTACACTAATAAATTGGTTACAACTGATAAAACTACATGGACACATCACCGTCGCCTAAAGTGCGCAGTCATTATTGGGTTCACTTTTGGCATTATGTATTCTGCAACTTAAACAATTATACAGCATTATAAGTATTGTACAAAATAGTTTCACTGCCCTAATATGTTTCTGTTTTTCCTATTCATCCCACCTTTCCTCCAACTTTTTGCAGCCACTCATCTTTTTTTACTCTCTCCATTCTTTTTCCTTTTGCAGAATTGCATAGGGTTGGGACCATGTAGAATGTACATTTCCAGATTGGCTTCTATCATGGGTAATAGGCATGTTGCTTCATGTCTTTTCCCAACTTGAATATCTCATGTCTTTTTTATTGCTGAATAATACCCTGTTTCCCTGAAAATAAGACATCCTCTGAAAATAAGACCTACTTACAGGAACGATAAGATGTCCCCTGAAAATAAGACCTAGCACATCTTTGGGAGCACACCTTAAAATAAGACACTGTCTTATTTTCGGGGAAACAGGATATCACATTCTCTGGATATACCACAGATTGCTTATTTATTCATTTACTGAAGGACATAATTTACTTCACTTTTCTCTATTTTTTTTCTTTCCCCAAGACAGTCTTTCTCTGTTGCCCCAGCTAGAGTGCCATGGCCACAGGCCTGCTCATAGCAATTGTATAATGACATATATAAACCATTATAGTATTATATAAACTCCTGACCCCAAGTAATCCTCCTGCCTCAGACTACCAAGTAGCTGGGACTACAAGTCTGCACCACTATGCTTGGCAAATTCTTCTATTTTTAGTAGAGTTAGTGTCTCACTCTTCCTCAGTCTGTTCTCAAACTTCTTTATTTATTTATTTATTTTTATTAAACCATAGCTGTGTACATTAGTATGATCGTGGGGCACCATACACTTGGTTCATAGATCGTTTGACACATTTTAATCACATTAGTTAACATAGCTTTTGTAGCATTTTCTTAGTTATTTTTCTAAGACCTTTACATTCCACATTTACTAGGATTCATAATCCTTCTACGTTGGCTTCCCAGAATGCTAGGATTACAAATGTGAGCCACAGAAAAGCCCAGCCCTGATATTTTGGCATTTATAAATAAAGCAATTATAAACATCTATTTGCAGTTTTTGTGTAAACCTATGTTTTTAACTCATTAAAGTGAACCCCAGGGAATACATGTGTTGGATCATACGGTATGAGTATATTTAGTTTTGTTAGAAACTACCAAATTGTTTCTAGAGTAACATTTATTTTTATCCCCACCAGTAATAATGAAAGTTTCTGTTGCTCCTTATCATCAGGATTTAGTGTCAGTGTTTTGGATTTTGGATACTCTAGAGTGGACTGGTATCTTGTTGTTTTAATCAGCACTTCTCTAATGACATACTGTGTGGAACGTCTTTTCATATACTTGCTGGCCATCTGTATATATTGTTTAGTAAAGTGAATATTCCAGTCTTTTGCCCATTTTAAAAATCCAGTTCATTTCCTTTTTGGTGACTTTTAAGAGTCTGGAAAACAGTCCATTATCAAACATGAATTTTGCAAATATTCTGTCTCAGTTTGTGACTTGTCTTATTATCTCCACAATATCTATTGTAGACCAGAAGTTTTAAATTTTAGTGACATCCAGATTATCATTTACCAATCACATCTTGGTGTTATACTTAAGTGATCAAAGAACCCAAGAACATCTTGATTTTTCTTTTGTTATCATCCAAAAGTTTTATAATTACAAATTTTACATTTAGGCCTATGACCCATTTTAAAGATCTTGTAGATAGATTCATATTTTTGAGAGTGGAATTTAACAAATGCTGGCACAATTTGTTAAAAAGATTATCTTTTCTCTATTTCATTTTTGCTTCTCGTTGTCAAAGATCAGATTCCGATATTTATGTAGGTTTATTTTACACTTTTGTTTTTGTTCCAATGATCCCTATCTGTGCCTTTAACAGTATCATCCTGTCTTGATTACTGTATTTTATGGTAAGTCTAAAAGTTGGGTACTATCAGTCCTTTGTATTGTGTTGGGTCATTTTGCCTATTTATATAAAATTTAGAACCAGTTTTTCAATATCCACAAAATAATATGCTGGGATTTTGGTGGGCTTTCATTGACCATCAAACAGATAAAAATAGCAATACAATAATAAAAATAAAACAAAAATACAGTATATCAGAAATGAAAGTATATTTAAACAATACAAAGTCTGACAACTAAGTTTGAGAACCCATCATAAAAGTGCTACATACCTCATTGTAGAATTCCACTTTGGTTACCTTCAAAGTACTCCTTTTGGGAAGTTGGGCACTGACACCAGTGCCTAGTCTACACTTCAAAGCAACATCAAAACTCTTTTTCTGGAATAACCATTAAAACTGTTGTCATATTATCTTTGAATGTCATCAAAATATCTTCCTTTCAATCTTTCTTTTATGTTTGGGTAGAGACAAAAAATATGTAGCCAGATCAGGTGAGTAGGGAGGTTTTCCCAGTATAGTTATTTGTTTATGGGCTAAAAACTTTTTCACAGGAGGTTTTCCCAATATAGTTATTTGTTTATGGGCTAAAAACTTTTTCACAGACAGTGCCATGAGAGTTGGTGCATTGTTGTGATGCAAGAGCCATGAGTAGAGTGTCAAAATTTTTACTTTCCTGTTTCTCTATTAGTGTTTACTTGGTCTGCTATGCTTCTCACAGTTACCCAATAAGTGTTATGTACTTAAATAGGATGTAAAAGAAGAGTCTCAGGTAGATAGTTTATTCAAGGAAATAATACCGGAACACTTTCTAAACCCAGAGAAAATTATCCAGGTACAGAAGATAGATTAAACACAAATAAGACTATCTCAAGGCATTTAATAATTCCTAAAGGTCAAGGACAAAGAATCCAAAAAGGAGCAAGAGAAGAAAAACACATAACATATAAAGGAGTATCAATATATCTTATATAAGACTTCTCAGTAGAAATATTACATATTAAAATTATAGCTACAATTTGTAAAGAGAAAGAAAATATTAAAAAATACAGAGATAATAAAAAAATCACAAAGCAGAGGGATGAAGTTAAAGTGTAGTTTTTTTTTTTTTTTCTTTTGGATTGTTTGTAATCAGAGCCAAGTTGTCATCAGTTTAAAGTATTTGGTTATCAGATGTTGTTTACAAGCCTGATGATATCCAAAAAGCAAAAATCTATACTAAATATAAAAAAAAAGAAATTAAAACAATTTACCAGAAAAAAATTATAAAGGAAGATAGGAAGAAAGAAAAAAATGAATATAAGCAACAAAAATTAAAAGAGAAAACAAACAACAAAATGCAAATAGTAATCCTTAACTCTTTATAATAATATTTAATATAAATGGAATAAATTCACCCCAGATGAAACTATATCAAGTTTCTTTCAGAAAACAGATTAAAACTGGAAATCATGTTTAATAAGATTTACTATATAAATACAGGAAAAGTAAATAATACACTCTTGAATGACTTTGGGTCAATAAAGGAATTAAGAAGGAAATAGAAATATATTTTGAAACAAGTGAAAATGGAAACACAAAATACCAAAACCCTTGGGATACAGAAAAAGCAGTACTAAGAATGTATATAGCAATAAATTTGCTCTAGAAAAATAAGAGCAAATCAACCCCCAAATCAATAGAATAAAATAAAGATCAGAGCATAAATATATAAAAACGATACCATTAAAACAATGCTAAATGTATTTTTTTGAAAGTTGGTATTTTGAAAAGTAAATAAAATTGATAAACTTTAAGCCAGATCATCTTTTAAAAAGAACCAGATAAAAAGAAGTCATTACAACTGATAACTTAGAAAACCAAAGAATAATTAGAGAAAATTATGAACAAGTATATATCAAATTGAAAAACATAGAATAAATGATCAATTCTTAGACACATACAACCTACTAAAATTGTGAAGAAATTAAAATTAAACTGTGAAGATATCCAAAACCTCAATAGACCAAATAACAAGAGACAAGCAGTAAAAAAAAGGTAATCAATGAAATCAAAGCCCACAGCTTCGTCGCTGAATTCTAACATTTAAGAAAGAACTAATGATGAGTCCTACTCAGAGAGTCCTCCTCCAAAACAGAAGGGAGTACTTCCAAATTTATTCTACAGGGCTAATACCACCATAACACTAAAACCATACAAAGCCACAACTATTAACAAACTACAGGCCACTATCTCTAATGAACATGAATGTTAAAATCATCAATCAAATACTTGTAAACAAAATTAAACCACACATTAGAAAGATCATTCATCATGATCAAGTAGGCTTCACTCTAGGGACGTAAGAATGATTCACATATGCAAAGCAATAAACATAATTCATCATATCAACAAAAAACAATAAACCATGTAATTTTAAGATGCTCAAAAAGCATTTGATAAAATTCAATGTCACTTCATAATAAAACTCTCATCAAATTGGTATAGCTGTAACATACCTCAACCAATAAAGGTCATATATGATAATTTCATAGGTAGTACTATGAGAAAAATCTGAAAGCCTTTCCTCTAAGATCTGAAAGAAGACAAGGATGCCCATTTTCACCACTTTCATTCAACATAATACTGGAAGTCCTAGCCAAAGAATGTAAAAAGAATGTAGGTAGGATAAAGAAATGAAAATAACCAAACTGAAAAGGAGGAAGTCAAGTTGTCTTTATTTGCAGACAGTGTGATCTTATGTTTGGAAAAAACTAGACTCTACCAAAAAAAGTCTATTGGAGCTTAAAATGAATCCAGTAAAGTTGCAGGATACAGAATCAATATACAACAATCAGTGGCATTTTTATATTCCAAGAGTGAGTAAATCTAAAAAATAAACCAAAAAAAAATAATTCCATTTATATTATAAATAGCATAACTCATAATACTCTTAACCAAAGTAAAAGATCTCTACAACGAAAACTATAAAACATCAATAAAAAATTCAAGAAGACACAAAAAATACTTTCACATTTCCATGGATTAAAAGAATGTCAAAATATTCATACTATCTAAAGCAATGTATGGTTTCAGTGCAATCCCTATTTAAATTCCAATGACATTCTTTATAGAAATAGGAAAATGTCCCAAAATTATCTGGAAACACGTAAGACTCAGAACAGCCAAAAAAGTTCTGAGCAAAAAGAGCAAAGGGTTCCCTTTTCTCCACATCCACGCCAACATCTCTGGTCTTGGGGATTAATGGGACTACATCTGCGGTGCATCTTACAAGGGTATATGTGAATCCTAGTAAATGTGGAATGTAAAGGTCTTAGCAAAATAACTAAGAAAATGCTACGAAAGCTATGTTAACTATTGTGATGAAAATGTGTCAAACGATCTATGAACCAAGTGTATGGTGCCCCATGATCATACTAATGTACACAGCTATGATTTAAAAAAAATAAATAAAACAAAGCTATGGACATCATATTACTTGACTTCAAATTGTATTACAAAGCTATGGTATCTGAAAGAGAATAGTCTTGGCATAAAAATAGATCAATTCAACTGAAAAGAAAACCCAGAAATAAATCCACACATTGACAGTCAATTCATTTTTTACAAAGGCATCAACAGCCTATGCTGGAAAAGAACAGTATCTTTAATAATTGTTACTGGGGAAACTGAATATACAGATGTGGAATAATGAAACTAGACCCTACCTCTCACCATACACAAAAATCAAGTATATTTGAGTTGAACACTTAAATATCTGAAACTGTGAAATACCTAAGAGACAACATCGGGGAAAATGCTACTGATCTGTGCAAAGAGTTCTTGAGTAAAACCTCAAAAGCTCAGGAAACAAAAGCAAAAATAGAAATAATGGAATCATATCAAATCAAAAATACTTCTGCACAACTAAAACAAAGTGAAGGACAGTTGTGGCAGCTCATGCCTGTAATCCTAGGACTCTGGGAGGCCAAAGCAGGTGGATTGCTTGAGCTCAGGAGTTCGAGACTAGCCTGATCAAGAGGGAGACCCTGTCTCTACTAAAAATAGAAAAATGAGCTGGGTGTTGAGGCAGGCACCTGTAATCTCAGCTACATGGGAGGCTGAGGCAGGAGGATCACTTGAACCCAGGAATTTGAGATTGCTTTGAGTGAGGCTGATGTAACACCACTCTACCCAGGGCAACCGAGTGAGACTCTGTCTCAAAAAAAGTTAGAAGAAAAAAGTGAAGAAATGACATACAACATACAAAGAAAATATTCACAAAATATTCAGCAGTCAAGAGATTAAGAACCCCAGTATATTAAGACTCAAAACAACTCAATGGCAAAGAAAAAAATAATGCAACATAAAAATAGACGAAAAGAATGGAAATTTCTCAAAATGTACAAATAGATGAAAGTTTATGAAATATGCGTCAACATCACTCATCAGAGAAATGCAAGTCAAAAATTAGATACTATCTCACCACAATTAAAGTGGAGTTTATTAAATGTACAATAATGAATGCTGATAAGGATGTGGAGAAAGGGAAGTGCTTATACACTATAAGTGGGAATATTATTTAGTGCAGGCATTATGAGAAACACGGAGAAAAGCTTGAAAAGCTAGAAATAGAACTACTGTATGATTTGGCTTGCCCACTTCTGTGTCTATATCCCCCCCAAAGGAAATCAGTATATTGAAGAGATATGTGTAACTTATATTTATTTTAGCACTATTAATATAAAACATATGGAATCAGCTTGCATTTCCATTAAAAGAATAGTAGATAAAGAAAATGTGGTATATGTACAAAGTGGAATATTATTCAGCCATAAAAAAGAATGAAATATGTGCAACAACTGTATGGATAAGACTGGAGAATATGGTATGTGAAATAAGCCTGGCACAGGAAGACAAACACCTCTGTCTGTCTTTTGCTATCATTGAGATAGGAAGTAGAGTAATATTTACCAGGGGCTTAGGAATATAGTGTGGAAGGGAGGATAAAAAAGGGTTAATGGTGACAAAAACATACTTAAAAGGGAAAATATCTAGTGTTGGTAGCACAATAAGTTGACTATAGTTAACAATTTAATGACTATTTCAAAATAACTAGAAGAGTGGGATTGGGATGTTTCTTTGGGGGCAGAGGGTAAACATTTCTAATTTTTTTACTATCTATTTTGTTTTAATTTTGAGTTAATGTGAGAATACACATAACCAGGTCACAGTATTGAGTAGTAGAGTAGGGACTCTACCATTTGTTAGGTAGAGTCCCTCTTATAGTTATGACCTCCAGCCAAAATATGCCACAGCAAATAATAAATGTGTAAGATAATAGATATCTCAATTACCTTGACTTTATTATTGCATATTATAGATTTGTATCAAAATATCACATGTACAACTATTATGTATTTACAAATATATACAACCATTCTGTAATCAGGAAAATAAAAATATTTAAAATAGCCATAGCCAAATGGCCTAGATACATGGTATTATTTAAATAAATTCTGAGACATCCCTAAAATCTAATATTATACAAAATCAGTCAAATAATACTTGCATTGCTTCTTTCTTCATGTAATTCTGTATTAATTGATGCAATATCCGGCACACAGAAGTACTCAATACTTTGAGTTACTTTGAATTAATACTCCATTTGAACTCAATAATTTGAGTTATAATTTGAATTAATAGAAAAAAGTTTCCATTTGAATTATCCTTGTTTCTTTCTCTGCACCATACTAAGTGCTACTTAAGTTCAGAATCATTAATATATATATATACACACACACAATAGAAGAAGAAAATGAGTGCTTTTTGTGTAGCAAATAATTGCAATTTAAAACGCAATCACTTTATTGCAGATTTCTGGCAAACACAGGTCTAAGACCCATTTCTATTAGTGTTACTTTAAGAAAATATTTTCAACTCCATAAATGAAGAGATGCACACAAAATGATACACCATCAAAATTGGAGGCTATCCATGTGATAACAATGGTCTCATTCCCCTTGACACTGAGCTGGTAGAAAATATTCTTTCATCAATTATTTGTTTAGTATTTCTGAGTCCTGTTTTTCTTTTCCAATTGAGGAGAAGATAATTCCTATTTTGCACATCTTTATTAATCAAACAAAACTGGGAAACAGATGTAGGATTCTTTGGCTATTATTGGGATAGACAGAAGGAGAGCCATAACTTTTAGGCTTGTCACTTTAAATGATGCCCATGGGACACAGCATCAGAAAACGAGCCATTGAGATGCATAATTCAAATCACAATAGCATATTTTGAAGAAAAATCGAATAAGTTGTACTTCTTTGCTGATGTTCATTTGTTACATAATAATGAACCTGTACATTGCTGCTGTTCTTGACTAGAAGCTAAAGGAATCATGCTTGCTACAAAGTGTTCTCTCCCTTCTCCTTTCTCTCCCTTCTCCTTTCTCTCCCTTCTCCTTTCTCTCCCTTTCCCAATATTGAACTCATTCTCAATGTCCATTAGTGTTTTTTTTTTGTTAGCATAAATTTAATTTTATTAATAAATAGAAAAATACACTACATAAGATTCAAAAGGCTTGGTGCCTGTAGCTCAAGTGCCTAGGGCACCAGCCACATGCACCGGAGCTGGCAAGTTTGAACACAGCCGAGGCCTGCCAAACAACAATGACAGCTACAACCAAAAAATAGCCAGGCATTGTGGCAGGTGCCTATAGTCCCAGCTACTTGGGAGGCTGAAGCAAGAGAATCGCATAAGCTCAAGAGTTTGAGATTGCTGTGAGCTGTGACACCATGGCATTCTACCAAAGGCGACATAGTGAGACTGTCTCAAAAAAAAATTTTTTTTCCAAAGATTTAAGGGTATGCAAGGAAAAGTAAATTCCCATCTCACACCTAACTCAAACACCAGTTCCTCAAACACTGGTATGTGGTTATTAAATGGAATAAGAGTAACTATTTGGATGAGGATTTATAGCAATAATCAAGAAGACAATTTGAAGTGAGCCTAGATCACATAAAGAAGTAACAGAACCACTATTTAAATTCAAGTCTCTCTAAATTTGTGCACTGCTATCACCACTGGCCCTCTGTCTAATTCATTATTTAAAAAAAAATGCATATAGCGGGAATTACTACTTTTATTGTATGTAGACTGACAATTTAACATTGAATAAATCTATGGGGTACAAATGATGTTATGATTTAGGAATATAATATAGAATAATTCAAGCAATTTAACATTTCCATCACCCCAAATACTTAACATTTTTTATAGTGAGAACATTTGAAACTTACTCCTAGCAATTTTGAAATGTGTAACACTCTATTTATAGCTGTATACACCATGCCACACAATAGAATTTGGAAAGTCCATATTACTCTTGTTTAAGCTTTTGTACTATTTGATCATCATCTCACCATTCTGTCTCCCAGCTTTGGTGACCACCATACCACTTTCTGTTACTGTGAATTCAGACTTTTTGAAATTCTATAAGTGAGAACATGTGGTATTTATCTTTCAGAGACTGGCTTATTTCACTTAGCATGAAGTTCTTCAATTCTATCCATGATGCTGCAAATGACAGAACTTCCCTTTTTCTTAAAGATGAATAGTATTCTGTTGTGTTCAACAGAATGTGTGATAAAATGTATCACACTTTATCTATTCATCTGGTGACAGGTACTTAAGTGAATTCCATGACGTAGCTACTGTGACTATGGCTGCAATGAACACAGGAGTGCAGACATCTCTTTGACAAACTGATATCAGCTCTTTTTGGCAAATATCCAGTAATGGCATTGCTGGATCAGATGGCAATTCTTGTTTTTTAATATCCCCCATATAGTTTTCCATAACAGCTGCACTAATTTGCACTCACAAAGTAATGTGCAGGACATTTTTTTTCATGTCCTTGTGAAAACTTATCTTTCATCTTTTGGCTAATAGCTATCTGACAGGTGTGAGATAATATTTCATTATGGTTTAAATCTGCATTTTCTCATTAACAGTGTTGAGTATTTTTTTCTTATATCTGTTGGCCATTTAAATGTTTTATTTTGAGATGTCTATTCGGATCCGTTGTCCTTTTTATAATTGAGACTTGTTTTTTGCAATTGAGTTGTTTGAGCTCCTTATGTATTTTGGATATTGACTTCTTTATTGGATGGATGGCATAAATATTTCCTCTCAATCTTGGGTTGTCTCTTCACACTGTGAATTGCTTCCTTTGCTGTGTAAGACCTGTTTAGTGATATAATTTCATTCGCCTATTTTTGTTCTTGTTCATCAGTGTCCTAGAGTTGTCTTTCTATGTTCATTTCTAGTATTTTTATGGTTTCTGATCTTACATTTAAACCTCTAAGCCATTTTGAGTTAATCTTATATATAGTATAACATAGGAATCCAATTTCATTATTTTTTTGTGTGGATATTTATTGAAAAGTCTCTCTTTTTCTCTTTGTATATTCTTGACACACTTATCAGAATTTGTTCATTTCTGGAACTGCATTCTGTTCCATTGTTCTAGGCATGTTTTAAAAATTCAGTACCATACTGTTTTGATTACTATAGCTGGATAATATAGTTTAAAATCAGGAAATGTGAGCCCTACAGTTTTCTTCCTTTTGCTCAATATTGCTTTGAGAACCTTTGGGGTTTCCATATGAATTATAGAATTTTTTATTTCTATAAAACCAATGCCATTGGAATTTTGATAGGGATTACATTGAAGCTGTTGATTATTTTGAGTGGTATGGTCATTTTTAACAATTTTAGCTTAATTTACAAGATATGAAATGAAGGAAGGCCTTAACTAAAAAATATTCAAAAGATACATAATTATTCTAAAATTTTTTTGTTTTATTTTTTTATTTTTCCCCCCTCAAGACCCCAACTGACACTATTATTTTCCCTTTATTATTATTTAAGCATTTGCTTTTCTACAAAGAGAAAAATGAATCCTAAAACAAAATATTTGTTTTATTATTAATTCAAAATCTAGTATTTTGGAATAAAGTCCTTAGTATAAATAGTGCTGTATTTAAAATTCAAAAACATGGAAGAACATTCTGTTCCTTCTCTATTTTAGAAAACTGTTAATATGCCATAAAATATTTCAGAACATATTTTGTTACAAATATGTTACATTTAGTTATATTTATTTTATACCATAAATCTGGGTACATTAAGAGAAATTTTAAAAATTACTGACAAGAGAAAAAATGAACCAAAATTTCTCCACCCAGCTCTAATTCTTAATATTTTCTTTTTTGATCAATCCTATCATATTTTAAATATAGATACACATACTAGATTAATTGAAATACTATGTTTTAAAACTTTGTACTGTATTCCTTTAAAAGTTTTTATAATTTAGTCTGTATTATCATATTTATTTTAATATCTGCACTGATCTGTCCACTCTTCAGTCCATGAATTGGTTTAAACTGAAATTTTTCTTTTATTTCTGATTTTTTTATTCAAAGGTATATTTGATCCATACAATAAATTGAATAATGTTTTCTTTATGTTCCCTTGAAGAATCTGTATATGATTTGCATATTTTTCCTAAAATACTTGTATAAATTCTTCTATAAAATCTCTGACTCTTCTGGCAAAATGGAGTATGCTCATTATTGCCTATTCCTTCTACTAATAAAAATTGAACTTTCTGGACAAAAGACAAATGGCAACTAGTTAAGGATTCTGAAATGGGCAGATTTTGGACAAAGTAAAAATTGGGAGGAGGAGCACATATAGAGAGCATATCCAAGTTATTTTTTTTTACACATTTCTCCTAAAGCCCTGACCAGAGTTTGAGAAGCAAGCATAGTGCTGTTAGACAACATGGCATCAACATTTCTGGAAGAAATTTCCATCTTTCTGGGCAGAGGACCAGGAAAATGGGCTCCCTGATTCAAAGAATTCTCCTTTTCTTCTCTCTCTCTTTTTAAAAATCTTTTTATCTCTTTTTTCTGTTCATAGAATTGATGTGAATATGAGCCCTTTTTGTCAAATTACAAATACAACAGGAGTACATAGTATGAAAAATCATAGCCAATGCATTAAAGTAGAAGTCATAAAGATTGGAAAATAGCTGGGTGCAGTGACTCAGGCCTGTAATCTTAGCACTTGGGAGGCCAAGGCAGGTGGATTGCCTGAGCTCAGGAGTTCGAGACCAACCTAAGCAAGAGCAAGACCTCCATCTCTAAAAATAGCTGAGCATGTGGCAGGCACATGTAATCCCAGCTGCTTGGGAGACTGAGGCAAGAGAATTTCTTGAGCCCAGGAGTTTGTGGTTGCTGTGAACTACGACTCTACAGCACTCTACTGAGGGTGACAAGTGAGATTCCATAAACAAAAATAAAAAAAGGAAAGTAAAACTCTGAACTTGAATAACATCGTATTTTTGTTAAAAAGTCTCAAGGAATTTATAAAAATTTCTTACACATAGTAAGATTAATAAGCTTCCAAGGTGCAAGTCAATAGACACAATGAGTTTAATTTTTATGACTTGGCAAAGAACAATTGGAGATAACACTTAAAATAGAACCAAGGAAATATGATATACTTAGGTCTGAATCTAACAAAATTTGTGCACAATCTATACTGTAAATGAAAAAGAAAGCAATAATGAAAATGCAATCAAGGTATACTAAAGAAGTAAACCATGTCCATGAATTAGAAAAGCCCATAATGAGAAATTGTCAAATCTCTTCAATTGATAGTCAATGCAATCCCAGTAAAAAAATTGGCAGATTATTTTTGTAACCATTGACAAGCTGATTCAAGATGTTTATAGAAATGCAAAATAAATAGAAGAGTTAAAATGATTTGAAAAAAAATAAAGTTCCAGGATTTGTACTATCTGATTATAATACTTCCTGTAAAACTACAATAACTATGGCACACTTCTGGCAATACGAAATAATGAATAGAATAATGAACAAAAACAGATTCATATGTGATTAGTTGATAATTTCATAAATGTGCTAGAGCAATTCAATAGATAAATTGATGTCTTTTAACCAAATCTTGCTGGGGCAACTAGATATTCATACACAATTTAAAAGAGAAAAAAAAAATAACCGCATAGACTTGTTCCTTGCATCTTTCCCCAAAAAACTAACCCAAAATGTATCAGTGACTTAAGATAAAATCTAAAATTATAAAAATTATATACAAAAATCATTACACAATTAAATTAGGCAAAGTATTCTTAAATATGACCACCAAAAGTATAATTCTTAAAAATTCTGATCTACTATATTTCATCAAAATTAAAACACTGTGTGAAAGATTTCACTAAGAAATAAAAAGCTAAAGACTTGGATAAAATATTTGGAAATAAATACATAAAGTTCTGTATTTCAATATACATAATGAATTTTTAAAACTTAGTATGAAAACATTATTTGAAAGATAGGCAAAAATTTTAAATCTATATTTCACCAAGGAAGGCATACAGATGGTATACGAGCAGAAAGATGTTCTACCTCATCAGTCATTAAAGAAATGCAGATTTAAACCTCAATGGGATAATACTACCAACCAATTTAAATGGCTAAACCTAAAACTAAAAATATATATACTGACATATCATACCAAGTGCTGGTGAGAATGGGGAGCAAATGTGGCCCTTATATAGTCTGGTTGCAATACAATATGATACAGCTGCTTTGGACAAAAGCTTGGTGGTGTCTTAAAAATTAAACATATGCCTCAGCAATCTCATTGCTACTACTGAGGAATGTAGTATTAATAGATTTAGATATATTATAGAATTAAGTATTTATCCATAAGAAATGAAGATACAAAACTACCAGCTATAGTTTGCTAATGCGTTCTATTATTTTCCTGTAAAATCAGATTCAGATTTTCAAGTTCTTCTGTGTGATTCTAAAAGCATTATTCTAAGTTTCTAAAAGACTCTGGATATTCTTTGTCTTGTATTCCTGAATTTATTTTTGTATAACTAGTCATGTAGGATTATACATGTATGTGCAAATACTAATAGCCATACTATGACCTACCTGATTGTGATGCATGTAAGCATCATAGTAGTAGCCTATGAATGATTATGAAAAACAGACACTCTCTCCAACGGAAGTTTTAAGTTTCTCTTCCAGTCATTTATAGGTCATTATTGTTCTTCCCAGAAACCATGCACATGTTCACGATGTAACCATGTGCCTGGGTAAACATAAAATACTTAATATGAAGGACTAAGGTTTATACACAGATTGGTTGTGTCTCCTACCTCAACCTATCATACATTTCATGGGTGATACATGCACCGAGGCTGGTGAGTTGGAACCTGGCCCAGGCCTGCTAAACAACGACAACTGCAACCAAAAAATAGCCAGGCATTGTGGCGGGCACCTGTAGTCCCAGCTACTTGGGAGGCTGAGGCAAGAGAATACTTAAGCCCAGGAGTTTGAGGTGGTTGTGAGCTGTGATGCCATGGCACTCTACCAAGGTTGACACAGTAAGACTCTGTCTCAAAAAAAAAAAAAAAAAAAAAAAGAATCTCAAATACTGGGATATTTCCAGTATTGAGAGAGCAGGGTGTTAGCTCAAAAATATTTTCTCCTACCACTTACAAGTCTGCCTCAAACTTAAAAACGTACCAAATGGGTTAATTCCACAGAATGACAATTACGTTCCTTTTTATTTTGTGAATTATTATGTTGGTTTAGCAAGTCAAGAGCATGGAAACGAGAAATGGTATTATGCTTTGAGAGTTTGGCACAAGGGACTTTTGAACATATCATGTGGTACAATAGCTATATAAGGAAAATACAGACAGGACTCAAATTACCAACTTATGTCTTCTTGAAACTGTAAGACAATATGGTTTTTCCCAATAAAGATAGTTATTACCAATACAGGCAGACATCAACTTTAAAATGTTTGTGTATTCTAAGACTTCATTTTCAAAATACTTCTTTTTTTTTTTTTTCAAATTTTATTTCATTGTTCCATAAAAATCATGAGTGGATTAGTGTTTTGGAATGCAGACAGCAGCTGAAACCTTATTTAAACTTCAATATACTTGCGGTACTACAGCAATAGCATTATTTCGGTTATTTCTAACTGCTATTTGAAAATAGTTTTTCTTAGAAACAGCTCTTTGAATGACATAGTACATATCTAGAAGCCTTCAGAAGCATTGCACATTACTTCAAATCTAATAACAATGAAAGCACTCCACCTCGAAATCTATGTAAGGCGGTGAAGTAGTTTTTGCAAAAAAAAAAAAATGTTGAATTTATGAAAACAATTGTCAAAAAACAAGAAAGAGTAGAAACAAATGCCCACTACCACATGCAGCTGGCTGGAGCATTGATAATGTATAACTCTCTTTTTGAGAATGATCAGAAAAAGTGGGAAGGGCTTCCAAGAAGAGAAGAAATTAGTTTTAGCGAAGTCCAAATTTCAGTTGTCTATTCCAGTGGCACTCAAACCTATTAGACTGTATACATCACCTAAGGAGGCTTATGAAATGAAGATCTTTCAACTATTGAGACATTGAGAGTTTGGGTTTAGCTTGGGCCTGTGATACTCTTAGCAACCTAAATTATTTGGACACAAACTTTAAGAAACAATTAAGTGTAATTATCTGAGATTTTATATCTATTGGCTGATTGTGTCTGTGTTGCTCAGAGCTAAGAAATGAAATGGAAGTTGGGATATTTGGCAAGCTTTCTCATCACAAAGTAATATACACATTTTTTTCTTTAGTCCTAAACTCAATAAATGTTAGATAGAAACTGCTTATTGTTTGCTATGCCTGAGATTTTGGCAACTCAGGTGAAGCAGATTAGGAGATTTTTCAGAATTAGTGTGCTATTTTGAGTATTATCTAGACAACCTGATGACAAAAAGAGATATTAAGATAATACACGTTTTTTTACCTCTCCCCTTGCCAATAATTGTCAACATAAAGGATTAACAAAGGTCAATCTTTCCTCTTGTATCAAACTTCCATTCAAATTCCTGTTAATTGATTTACCAAGTAATTTCTCTCAGTCTAAGAAGTATAATCTTTTTGAATTATTATCTCAACAGTAATGTTAGAATGAACATATCCTCATCAAATTAGAATAAAATGAGTTTTCTATTTTGAATGTGAAAAACCTTCAGGCCTTTAGTTTGAGGAAAATATGAAGTTGTTAGAAAGCTTTAATTTTATCCCTGAAGCCTGAAAGGCTAATAATTGGGCTCAATTCAAAAGGGCCTTCATTCTATATAAACAACGAGCATTATCAGGCGTTGAAAAAAATTACACTTAATAAAACATTACATAATAAGACACCAACTTTCAAACTGAAAGCATGTAATTAAATATCAGATCTAAAACTATTAATGGTTTACCACTTAACTCAAAACCCCAATTGTGCCTTTTGTGTTGTTTGATCTTAATTTAGCCCCACATCTATAAGAAATTTACACTCAACTATTTAATGAAAATGCTATTTGCTAGAACATAAATCAAAATGTCTTCCCCATGGTCTAGTTTCTGTTTAAAAACTTACAGAGCAATAGATTTTTGAAGAGATTCCATTTGAAAGCATGTAATGTTTAGGAGATCCTGAATTCTTAGTAATACATTTTGAAGTTGAGGGAAAAAGTTTCTTTTAAAAAATGTATCTGATAAATGGAACATTTGTTCTTTGGAGCATGAATATGAAGAAAGTCTTGGATCATTTTACATCTTGGAAGTCAGTTATAAAGAGCTGGCTGACTCTGTGATACTCCAGAGCACACATATCCACACTTGACCTTGGCCTTACTACATGATCCTTACCACTTTCTCCAACCACCAACTACGAATCCGAGCTTTTGTTTATTAGGCTGGGACACCACTGTTTTCCAAATACTGAAAATCAAATTGGTTTCCTACAAAGAAACTTTGCGTAGTTATGAACAGATAACACTGCCTCTTGGAAATCGATTTTTGACCCTCTTGGTACACCTTCCCTCAGCAGGTATACCCGAGGTTTTCTCTTCAGCAAAACTCTCAGATCCTGTTAATAGTAAATGATGTCTTGCATGGCTATTTCTCTGGTCAAAGATAATGCGATTATAGTTTCTAGATTCTAGCTAATAGTGTTTACTAAAGTGTTTGCCACAAATTATAAACCTAAGGAAATAATGCTGACAAATATCAGCACTAATTATAAGAAGCCAATGTACCGTACACCCAGCTTTAGCTGTTTTTCTTTCAATAGAGGAGGAAAATGCACTAATTCAGAGCAAGCTGTAGTTGATCTCTGAACATATTACAGAGCTTTAGTTCACCACACATCACGCACATTATATCGGATAACATTCATTGCCATTTCTTGAGGTGGATTAGTATTTACACATGAATTAACAATTAGAATTGGAGGGAGAGGGATTGAGTCTAAGACCAGCTTTCTGAAGACTGCGAACAGATAAGCTTTCCCAGCTTTTTCAGTCATTCAGAAATATTGAACAATACCAAGCAGAGCATCCAAAGCTCCTCACCTCTCCAGTTAAGGTTGTGCCCCTTTTAAGTCACTCTACCTCATTAAAACAATGACTCAAATCAGCCTGAGTATAAAATTTGATATGAGTGCTAGAAACCACAGAGAAAAGGGAAATCTCAGAAGGTAAATAGACATTAGTTTATCTGTAATTGATTTCTAAAAACAAATGAAAACAAAATTTCACAAATTGAATTACATGGGGAAAAAGGTAGTGATTCAGTACACTGCCAAGTAAGAAAATCACTTTCCAGATATAAAGTTTAGAATTTAATTCATTTTTTCATCTTTGGAGTGGAAGATGCATCTATGATTATTAAAACTTCAGATTATATTTGAGGCAGCCGTGGAATATACATTCGTTTCATAGCAACATTAACTTTGTTGTTAGCTTGTTCTACCCAAAACCAGGCACCTGGCTCTAAAACTGCAATCTTCTCAAAGAAAAGGTTCTAGACTTACAGACTTGGGTTTAAAATGTGGTTCCACTAGTTTCTAACCATGTGGCTTGGGTCAAATGTCATGTGCGTCTCTAATTACTCACTCTTAGTTACCTACCTTCTTCATCTTTTTCTTCTTTATCAAGGAAAATAAGAGAAAAATTTACCTTCTATTTCTCCTAGCCTGATTTGACAATGTATCTTGTATCTAATTTATCAGTGTTTACATCATGCCTAACACATAAAATGTTTTCAATAATCTTTTCTATCCCTTCCTTATCCAATTTAATGTCTAAAAATAAGTCAATATAGGTCCGTAGACTAGGTTCAGTTTATTTATGGCATCTTCAAATTACAATACCTTTTTCTTCTTAATAGTTAATACTCTTCTTTCCCCAGCAACGGTATCTGTTTATAGTTACTAAATGGGTTAATCATCTATACTTCTTGTCATTTAATTATAGAATGTCAGAATATTAAAATGACATTTTTCCATTCAGAAATGTAATATCAATCATATATTCCTATATTTTCCTGAATCTTAAGTTTAAGAGACTCTTACATGTAGCTAAAGGTGGATGGCAAACATGATTTTAATATTTAAAAGAAAAGCTTTTCAGAGATTAAATGATGCCTAATATGGGAAGCCATAAGCAGCATTTTTATACTTCTCTACAAATATATTTATAACAACACTGGTATGAAGGCTACTGCACTATGATAAGACTATGATCAGTAATAACATGGTTATGTACAAGACATTGTGCTAGGGTCTTGTTTGATTCTCACATCCATCCTTTGAGTTGGGTATTATATCAATTTTAAAGAGGAAGAAATATTTCTGGTAAGTTTAACAGATTGATATCACAAATGAAGTAGGTAGAAGGATTGAGTGGGGAAAGATAGATCCGTCTCATTGCATAGGCTGTATCCTTTTCTCTGAATCACTGCCTTCTACAAGTGGAAGCATCATCTTCTAGGTAAATTTTAAAAGGAAGGGGGCTGTGTCCTATGACTGGTAGATTCCCACAACCTGCAACTGTGCTAGGAACTATGCACTTTTTAAAATATATATATTCTTTATTCTTTTGCGGTTGAATGGATAAGTAACTAAATGTACCTTTTAATCCATTTTGACATAAGGTCTTATACATCTTAAAGTATGAATAACTAGGCCCTGGAATTTTAGGTATAGTGAAAATAAGTTCTTAACTAAGAACACAAATTGTAAAGGCATGGTAGGAAGTAATATGACAGGACTTATCCAAAAAATTCCAATTCTGACCCAGTTTTCTTCCTTTCAACACATGCTTCTTCACCCTTTGTGTCAGATGGAAGTTTCAAGCAGAACCTTGGTCCATGGGAGAACCATGACCGGGAGCGTAGGGCCTTCTGAAGCACAAGCTAATGGTTTCCTTCCATTTGAACTATCACTGTGTCATGTATCTCACGAATTAATAATTACAAAATTCTACCCTTGACTTGTATATATGTATTTTTTGGGGGGGTGGGGAGCAGAGTCTTACTCTGTCATGCTGAGTAGAGTGCCATGACATCATAGCTCACCTTAAACTTTTGGGCTCAAGAGATCCTCTTGCCTCAAACTTCTAAGTAGTTAGGACTACAGGTGCCCACAATAATGCCTATCTAGTTTTTCTATTTTTAGTAGAGACGAGAGTCTCACTCTTGCTCAAGAGATCCACCCACCTTGGCATCCGAGAGTGCTAGCATTACAAGCATGAGCCACTGCACCCAGCCTACTCCAGACTTATAAAATAATCTCATTTTTCTGCTGAAAATTCCATGCAATGCTTATATTTATTTTTTTCATTTATCATGTATTTTTTAATTTTGCATCAATAAAATAAGTGAAGCTCACACCAAAATACTTTCCTTTCATTTTTTTTTTTTTTGTAGAGACAGAGTCTCATTTTATGGCCCTTGGTAGAGTGCAGTGGCCTCACACAGCTCACAGCAACCTCCAACTCCCGGGTTTAAGGGATTCTCTTGCCTCAGCCTCCCGAGTAGCTGGGACTACAGGCGCCTGCCACAACGCCGAGCTATTTTTTGGTTGCAGTTCAGCTGGGGCCGGGTTTGAACCCGCCACCCTCAGTATATGGGGCCGGCGCCTTACCGACTTAGCCACAGGCACCGCCCAAAATACTTTCCTTTCTATGGCTGAATCAACATATTTTAAATTTTAAATAATGTGATGTTTAATAAAAAATGTGCCAAAGGGCTTAAATTGATTTGTGTAGAATTGATCTGCAGGCAACTGCTAACTTGGAAGCATAGCAAGCATTTCTGCTATCCATCCTTCTCAGTTCTGGAAGATCATCACTTAGGGCAAAGACTTACCAAAAATTAATTTTCAGTCATGTACTATAAAATGAAGATTATTTTTTCCTATTTTGTAGAACAGCCATCAATGTCTAAATCATCATAGAGTGGATTTGAAGAATATATTTCTTTAACAAAATCCATTTTATGGAAAATTTACAAGTCACGTATTAGCTTTATCTCAATGTTTTAAACTTCAACATTTAATTTCAATTTTCATTGAGTTCTGTTTCTGTCACAGAAACTACTAAGTGATAAAAATGTGAGGAGAAATAGGTTCTTGGTTTCAAAGATTTCACAAACTATTTTGACAAACATGTAATTACATTACAAAAGCATCTGGAAACGTAACACTAGTGTGCATTAGGAAGACTGAATTATTCACCCTGGTTATAGATAGTCTTGCAATGTGTTAATAATGCTATCAGTATTAAGATTTTTCAGATATTTTATAAATTGCCCTATGGTCCTTCTTTTTTTTTTTTTTTTGGCCGGGGCTGGGTTTGAACCTGCCACCTTCGGCATATGGGACTGGCACCCTACTCCTTTGAGCCACAGGTGCCGCCCATTGCTCCTTCATTTTTCACTTTGTTCAATTTTGCATCCTCTGTTTCCTCACTGTCATTTATTTTCTCCCTTCTGTTCCCAACAGTCATTCTTTTCTCATCTCTTTTCTCTAACCTTTCTTTATTTCTTGTCCTGTAGCATTTTTCTTTTCACTCAGTCTTGTTACCTTAATTTACAAGAAAATTATTGCATCTCTAAAATTGCTATATTAAATGTGTATAAAATGACAATATAATAGTACATATAACAAAGTAATAAGAAAATAACAGTGATTTGGGGATTTACTATGTTTCAGATACTGTGCTAAATGCCTTACTTGCATATCTCAGTATAGTGTCACTTAGACTGAAGTAGAGATTATTACTGTCTATGCTTTCAAGTGAGGAAACAGAAGCACAGATCAGCGTGGGCATCATGTCAGACTATGTTCTGCCCAGTCCTGGGAAAGTCACTCACGCGGGCTAAGACGTGCAGTAACGTGCCTCTGGCTGCTCGTCACAGCTCCTCTCCAGGCAGATAGTCACCAGCCACACTGTAGAGGACGCAGTGAGTTGTTTCGGAGCGCTCTATGAAGCAATCTTTGCCCAGATGCGGGTGCTGGGTCTGCCCCTTACAAAGGTGGGGCTTCATAGGCATTGAGACGCCAAACAACTTCCCTTAGGTTCCTCATCTGTAAAATGGAGTAATAATAACAGCATCTAATCCAGAGGCTAGTTATAAGGATTCAATTAAAGGGTTTGATATGGCAAAAATATAAGTCTGTCACACAATAACCATTTCACAATGGTTTGCTAATAAATGTTTAACACTCGGGCTGGGAAAGCAGGATGGGGAGGGTCTTTGATTTGCAGTATTTGCTGATCTCCCTTGTGTACATATTCCTGCCATAGCCAACTGCAGGCTCCAGGGCAACATCACTACATGTGGTGTTGGAAAGAATGGCACAGTGATAACCCCAAGAGCATAGCTATGAGTAAAATGTAAGGAAAAATCATAATGTGATCAATTTGATCCTTTTTAGCCTCTATTTTTAATATACTTTAATTAAATGTTACTATATATCATTTTGTTACTTTGATATATAATTTAATTGCATTATGAAATATGATTACATTTCACACAATTTAATTTTTATATGATGTCTGTGTTTAACAACAGTAGCCTGATTCCTAATTATATAACAATTGTCTCTTGGAAGTCTATACAAGCCATCCCCAACATACCACTTGTATCATTTTTTAGAAATAGATTTAAAAAAAAAATCCTGTCACAGATTTAGCGTGCTTTTCATAGATCAGGTCCTCTTACCAGTGGATCAAAATTTTCAGAGAGAAAAACAGTTTTCCCTTCTTGCTTTACCCCAGAGTTATCGGTAACTTAATGTATTAACCCTATGAGGAAAAATTAAAACATAATAATAAACATTAGCCTAGTCAGTGAAAGACTTTATATTTACAGGACCCACATCCCTGTCAAAGACTGATTTTTAGTTCCCTAAGTGTTCTCCAAAAGGAACATATTAACTTGCATTCCCACCAGCAGTGCACAGGTGCTCCCTTTTCTCCGCATCCGCACCCGCACCAAAATCTCTAGTTTGGAGATTTTATGATGTGGGTTACTCTTACTGGAATTAGAGGATATCTCAAAGTGGTTTTTATTTACTTTTCTCTGATGATTAAAGATAACATATTCTTCTTAGTAAAGTATATCAAGAATGGAAGAAAAAGTATCCAATATACTCAGTACTGTTATGAAACCAATATATAATTGCCCACACTTTCAATACAGAAGATCACAATTATAGCCCAGGATGAAAGAGGGAAGAGGAGGTGGGAGGGGAGGGGGGAGAGGCCAGGTGGAGGGCAGGTAATCATGTGGGACCTCACCTATGGTGCATATTGCAAGGGTACGTGTCAAATCGATTAAGAGCAGAGTATAAATGTCTTAACACAATAATTAAGTAAATGAGGCGAAGGTATGTTAACCAGTTTGATGTAAGCATTCCAAAATGTATATAAAATCAGCACATTGTACCCTATAAATTCATTAATGTACACAGTTATGATTTAATAAAAAAATTCTTAAGAGGAAATAAAAGACTGTGATTTTTGTTTCCGTAAGGGCAAGGACAGAAATAGATGCTTCAGATAGATGCAGGAGCTACTTTTGAAAACCCAAAGTTGTTGGAGTAGGGTGGCTCAGACCTGTAATTCCAGCACTAGCACTTTGGGAGACTGAGGCAGGAGGTCACCTAAGCCCAGGAGATGGCAGTGAGCAACTTCACAAGAGTGAGACCTTGTCAAACAAAGACCCCAAACAAAAGTACAACAAAATAAAAAACCAGACAGGATAACAAACCCAGGTTATGGTAGCAGTAAGATACACCTAGGTATGAAATAAGCTATCACCTTTCTAAAATCTGGGCAGCCATAAGCACAACCTAAACTATTCAGTGGTTTTTAAAATCAAAGGTAAATTAGGTTAATCCATTAGTTTTCAGAAAGCATGCTGAACTATTTTGAGAAGTATTTGAACAAATAGAGGAGAGACAGGGAAAAAAAAACTGAAACAATGTCCTTTCAATTTATCAAATTTCTGTTAGTATTATAATGTAACACACAGCTGAGACCCTCTGTACTCACATGAATGGACTCCCAAGCAGCAGAAACTCTAGGGGTGATTTTCTGATTATTTTCTTAACCATCAGTGCAACTCAGAAAAGATCACCCACTGGGCCACCTTCTGAGTATTTTAGCAAAAGAGTATTTCTCAAAGAGAGAGTGTCAAGATGTGCTTGGTATGTATTAGCGGAGGATCTTTTGAGAAGAAATAGACTCGTATTCCTGTGAATGCTGCCGTGACAGCCTTTGCTCATAAAACTAGCGGGGGATTAAATGTCATTTTCCCCTGGGAAGTGTCCTCAGAGTATTTTAGTATGCAGTACATCCCCACACAGGGAGGTTTCAGGAAGATAACAGTACTGGGAAATACCCTCACCTGCTTCCCCTCTTTCAACACAGACCAAAGTCTGACTAAAGGTGAGAAAGGGGGAAGAAAGAAAAGAAAGTCTGAACGATTTATTCAGTTCCCAAGCTGAAAATATTTGCTGTTTCCATTATTTTCCTGACAAATCTAGTACGTAGTAGGTAAATAGTTACATGGTCAATGTCATGAAAATGTATAAAGTGATGGCTCCTTTCCTTAAAATGGAATATTAAGAAAAATGTGAACGGACTCTAATGATGATGGAAATTTGAATATCATTTAAAAATCTCTGTATGGTACATTTAGAAAAAGGACCAGCTCGCCTCCTTAAAATATTTAACCTTTCCATGTCCATACTTATTCTATATGACTTCTTGCTTAAGGGACACATATGATATCTTATAACCAAAGATAATTGCACGTGACAGTTAAAGTCAAATACAAAAATTTGAACTTTTGAATGATTCCAAAAATTTTTTAATGTCTTTAAAAGTTGTGCTTACAACATGATAAGCCTTTTTCTTTGGGGTTTTTGTTATATCTTAAAAGTTTCACATGTCTACTGGAAGTAGCACTGGAATTGAAATATCCCATGAAAAAGAACAGATCAAATATATTGTTTTAACTTAAAAAATTAAAATCAAAATACTTCTAAAGTCCAGTGCTGAAATTTCAAGTGTAATTTACCATAATAAACATGCATCTCTATTGCAACACTTTTCTCTTCTTTATAGAACCTTGAATTAGTGTCTTTGGAAACTTTGGTTGAGAATAATACATTTTCATTTAAATATATTATGCCTAATATATTTTGCTCATCATTTAGATTCAAAAAGAATTGTTGCACTGTAGAAGAAACTGTAATTCAGATGATAAATTTGGGGGCTTATTTTTTTTTATGGCACCTAAATTATGCATAGTTTTGTCAACACAATCCATCACATGGTGATATGTAAGACATAATGTTTCAATATATAGTAAAAAAAAAAAAAAAAAAAAAAAAAAACACAAAAAGGCATATGTGTCCAATTTAATTATACTTATGTTCCTTGGGGGAATATTATTCAGTATCAACATGAGTTTGCCATTTAGTTCTGAATTTGAATGAAGGTTTCATAGAAATTAAGAAATAAATATTTTTGTAGCTTTTTAAAAACCCTTAGATAGTTAAAAACTTAACTAACCTTGGAAATGGGATTATTTTTATTTTTTTTATGAGACAGAGTGTCACTCTGTCATGCTGGGTAGAGTGCCCTGGAGTCATAGCTCACAGCAACCTCAAACTCTTGGGCTTGAGCAATCTTCTTGCCTCAGCCTCCCAAGTAGCTGGGACTATAGTCATGTGCCCCTATGTCTGGCTAATTTTTCTATTTTTAGTAGAGACAGGGTCTTGCTCTTGCTCAATCTGGTCTCGAACTCCTGAGCTCACAATCCACCCACCCCAGCTTCCCAGAATGCTGGGATTACAGACATGAGCCACTGTGCCTGGCCAATAGGCAGGACTATTCACATAGATAATGTTTATTTTTTCATGGAAAATACATGAAATACATAAAAACAAACCTTGTTTGATTATGTGTAGTATTCTTTGAAAGAGACTTGCAAAAATAGTGAAGACATGAATGCATACTCCCTT
Organism: Nycticebus coucang; assembly: GCF_027406575.1. Classification (NCBI taxonomy): domain Eukaryota; kingdom Metazoa; phylum Chordata; class Mammalia; order Primates; family Lorisidae; genus Nycticebus; species Nycticebus coucang. The sequence goes on from NC_069781.1 coordinate 159,491,040, forward strand.
ACTGATGACTGGATGTTAACCATGAATTAATGGTTTAGAAGGTTCTTTTGAGTAACTGAAGTAAGTACATTGTTTTAGAGCTCTTTTTCTTTTCTAGCGCTGAGATTTTAGAAATCAGAAATGTAGAAGACTCTGAAAGATCACTTAGAGATACTTAAGTGTTTTGATTTGTTTGAGGAATGCTTAAACGTTGACCAAATTAATAAGTTAACCAGAATTAAGATCTGTTACTCCTCTCAGCCAGCTGATGCTCTGTTTTACTGAGCTTGGTGCTGGGATTAGTTCTGGCTTCAGGGCTCTGGTCTGTATTTTTGTTTCAACTGTTTCCAACTACCGGCTGTATAATTAGTTATATTCCACCCTAATTCTTCCTAAAACAACGTTCTGGGGGACTCTAGGTGAACTGGCTATGTTAGGAAGGGTGGTAGTAGATAGACCTCTAATATCCCTGGTATTCCACGAGAGTATTCTCAGACTGGATTATGACCTCAAGGGGAGTATATTGGACCAATAGGTGGAGTGTGTGTGTGTGTGTGTGTGTGTGTGTGAGAGAGAGAGAGATAGCTTACTTAAAATCTTTGTACTCTCCTCTGTACAACAAATCTCCCATTTTCTAAAATACCGTGTTCTCCAAAAAGTAGTAGGAAAAAATCTTTCAGAAAACAGATAAATTGATTCATGGCTAGGGGGAGTAAGTTTGGGGGACAGGTTGATTTGAGAACAATGCATTTCCCTACCCCTTCTTACCACTTACCTACATTTGATTGAAAACATTCTTGTCAATGACATTTTGGGGCTAAAGCTGTTATGGATCCTGATACTTCCTCGCTGGTTTTAACTAAGATTCTTAACACCACTGAATTCATTTTTGGTCTCTGTTCATATTATCTAGCTTGAACATTTATCCAGATTTTTGTCATCCTTTTCCCCACTATCATTCTAGTTCCTGTTACTCTAATCTCTTGCCTGAACTCTGCATAAATCAACATTTAAGTTGTCATCCTGCCTCCTTCTGATACCCATTACAGCTGCCAGAGTGATGTTGTAAATATGTACATAAGTGAGATCATGAAATCCCTCTGCTCATCCTTCTGTTGGCCTCCCAGCTCACTCACAATAGAACACAGACTCCTTCCCATGACCTGTAGGGCCCTATCTGTCTTGGGGAAGTGCTGCCCTTGCGACCTCAGCTCCATCACCATATACGCTTGCCTCGTGGCCTGCGTCAAATTACCTTCCTGATCTTTCTGTTAACATGCCATGCACACTGCCATCTCAGAGCTTTTAAGCTTTCTCTTTCTTCTTCCTGGAACATTTCTCTCCAGTTATCTGTAAGGGGCATGCCCTCACTTCATTCAGGGCTCTGTTCAAATGTCACCGTATCAGAGAGAACTTCAGGACTAACCTATTTTTAAAAGCACCTGTCACTTTCTATACCTTCGCTTTATTTTTTCTTTATTTCACTTATTTATTTTCAGACAGTTTGCCAAATTTCTTCTCACACAAAAATTTGAAATCTGTGAGAATATGAAACTTGTTATTTGTTTTCTGCTATGTGTTAGATGAATAGATTTCTATGTGCGTGTGTGTTCATGTGTGTGCTAAACAGAATAATCATGTAAAACTATTATCATGGTACTTGTTTTTCAATTTAAATTTCATCTATAATGTATTTCCTGGTTTAAAGCAGGGGGAAGCATTATAGTCCACGGGAATAGCTATCTCCCCACCTGCTTTTATAAATAATGTTATTCCAACACAGCCACACCATTTATTTGTGTATCGCCAATGGTATATTTCTTGTTACAATGATGGAATTGAGATCATTTTGGAGGACCATGTTCCCTGAAAAGGCTAAAATATTGACTATCCTTTATAGCAAAAGCTTGTATTTTTTTAATCCAGTTTGAATGGAACATGTGAACAGACTGAAAAACAATGAATGAATGAAGGAATTAATGAATTACATGGATGGTGATTATAGCTTTGTGTACAACTCCCTACTAGACAATGTGATACTGGGATCCAAGTGAGCACACTTCTCCATTTAGCAAAATGTGAAGTATTATCCCTCACGTATATAAAAATGACATTTTAGACTAGCTGAATCTTGAGGCCCAGAAGTTAAAGATTTCCCAAAAGTCACATAATACATTAGGTGAAGAACTGAGGCAAGGATCAAGGTCTCTTTATTTTTGGCCTGTTTCTTTCTCAATTTTATATCTAAGTATCACCAATAAAAATGAAACCATCTTAGCACTTTCCTTAAAATTTGATTAAAGACTGCAATGTTGTTACTGTCAAATGTTGTTGGCAATTCTCTTCTCAATTAGTAAAATGGATATTTTTTAAAAGAAGCTTAATTTTTAAATGCTTTCTTTGATGAAGTAAATGTGTTTCCATAACTGAGTTGTAGTAAATGAGTGTGATATTTTTGTATATTCTTGAGATAGTCTACCCATGGGAAGGGATCCCCTGCCCTTTCTCAGAGTAGGCTGATGATTAAGCAATTTTGCTTCTCCTAGGCAAAAAATACAGATTCTTCCCATTTAACCTATGGAAGAAAAGTGTCACAAAATGAAAACACGTTTTTATTGTAAAAGGAGTATTATGAGAGGAATTAGGAAATTGAACTCCATTCCTGAATCATCTATAGTAACCTGAATAACTAGCTTTTTAAAAATATGCATTATCATATTTTTCAGAAATTTTCCACCTAACGTGAACATCTTGCCTGGTTCATAGCTGATATTCAAAAAATACTTTTAACAAGATGAATGGATGAATAAATATAAAATATAGTTTGATTAATAAAAATTTTATAGAAAAGTAAAATACTTACAAGATAGAAATTTCTTTTACATCAGAGGCTTTATTAATAAAAAAATCTGAGAATTTGCAGAAGAAAGATAATCAGTGTTCCAAACCAGGTCAATTTGTTGTTGTTGTGTTTTGTTATTTTTGTTTTGTTTTAAGGTTTTAAAGACATTTAGGTAAAAAAGTCAGGGCCTATGATTGGAGATACGTAAAATTTTCTCTGTAGGCCAGGTGTGGTGGCTCACACCTGTAATCCTAGCGCTCCGGGAGGCTGAGGCAGGTGCATCTCCTGAGCTCAGGAGTTTGAGACCAGCCTTAGCAGGAGCAAAATCTTGTCTCTAAAAAACATCCAGGACTGTGACAGGCACATGTAGTCCCAACCAGTGGGGAGGCTGAGGCAAGAGGATTGCTTTAGCCCAAGAGATTGAGATTGCTATGATGCCATGGCACTCTACCAAGGGTGACAAAGTGAGACTCTGTCTCAAAAAATTAATAAAAAATAACATTTTCTCTGTTATTCATTACCCAAAACACCCTGTATAAAAGTTATTCAAGTTACCCGATATCTCAAGATCCACTATTATAATTCACTCTGGTGAATGAGGCCAGAGTAATTCTGTAGCATGAAAGCAAGGTGGGCTATAGAAAACCAACTCAAAATAGATTGACTTGAAAGAAATTGGGGTAGGTGTGAATTTACTGGATTATGGAATTTAAAAATACAGATTTGTGTTTGTCTTTACAGTGGAAGAACCCATGTGCTCAAATAATTTATCCAGGAAACTCTTCCTTCTGCCGTTCAGTCCTCCTTTCCTGTGGGCTGATTTTATGCTCAGCCAGTTCTCTTTATACGGTAGCGCCAGGCTACCACCCTTAGAGTTCATTTTATCAAAGAAAAGGCAGGATGCTCTCTTGTGTAGTCATCTCCAGATGTGAGTATATGGCTTGGGTAGCAGTAGGAAAATGAATCTCTCTTGTCTTTGGAAATAATAGTGCAGTCTGTTTGGGGAAATTAACTCGGTTAGATAATGTAATGATTCCTCTGAAAATGGAGAATAATCATTTCATAGAAAATTTTAGTAAATTATTTAAAGTGTAATGGTTCATGTAATGAATGGACCTTGATCCAGGACTGTCTTCTGGTTTCAGTCATGTGCCCAGTGCCAGACCATTCGTGTTTTATCTAGGGTCATGAGGCCCTTTATGCTACTGTATCATGAGCAAGGAAATAGAATCTCATCTCAGATAGCCCCTAAACTTACCTGGAGTGAAAAGGAAAAATTCTCAGAAGGAAGAAATTATAGTCAGATATAAAACAACAACAACAACAAAATGCTCCCATGCCAACGAAATAACCCAAGATTCACCAACTTTTATGGAAAACTAGGAAAAATGAAGAACTTACAGAAGATACCAGAAAAAAATCAAGAGGGCTGTCTCTTCTAACTACAGAATCTGCAGAATATAGGAAAGAGCTATTGATGATCTTGACCTATATTTAAATTGCCTTATTTTTCTTAATCTCCTTGTGCAAAGGTAGAATAGGTTTTACTAAAGAAAATTATATAAATATATTAGATCATTTCGTTCAAATATTTAATGTTATTTTTTTGGTGTATGTATTTAAGGGTTACTAATTTTTGTTTTAACTTTTTTTGTATAATTGTCTTTCCAATTTCTTTTTTTTTTTTTTATTGTTGGGGATTCATTGAGGGTACAATAAACCAGGTTACACTGATTACACATGTTAGGTGAAGTCCCTCTTGCAATCATGTCTTGACCCCAGAAGGTGTGGCATGCACCAAGCCCCCACCCCATCCCTCCTTCCCTCTCTCTGCTTTTCCTCCCCCCCCACGACCTTAATTGTCATTAATTGTCCTCATATCAAAATTGAGTACATAGGATTCATGCTTCTCCATTCTTGTGATGCTTTACTAAGAATAATGTCTCCTATTTAATGTTATTATTAAAGAGACTGAAGGCACTCAGAGGATTAGAACCTTGGCCTCTACTCCCAGCTCTGTTAGGTAGGGGTGTCTACCTGTTTTTGATTTTGTTATTCCTCATTGTAAATATCCACATTTCAATAGCATAAATACAGAGCCACTATTATGCAGTTAGAAAATGCTCATGGAAGGGAGGGTTCCAGTATTTGTTCTATGCCTACGGCGTTCTAATCCGTGTGCTAGCTTTTCATATGACTCATTTGACCAAAATATCTTACACCTTTATTATATGCCAACACTAAGGACAGTGAATGATACAGAAAGGCCCCTTCTCTCGAAGTTTTTAATCTAAATATTTTGGTAATCATTTTGAAAAAAAATTAGGGCATTAAGCTAGGAAAATGATGCAGAGATCACTAACTCAACATTGTAGATCAGAAGTTGTATCTCAAGAGGTGATCTGAAATGAATCATACAAAGAGGCCAGACATGCGGAGATTTCCAGAAAGAGGGTCCCGAGCAGTGGGAAACAAAGGTGCTAGAGAGAAGCAAACTCAGTGTGAAAGACACTTCAAAGGATAGTGTGGCTAAACCAGGATAAAGTCAGGGAAAGATAAGAGAGATTAACTTGGGGGACAGGTATGTTGTTTCTCAGTAGTCACAAATAAATGGGAGGAAGGGGTTCAGGGATATTTGAAAACAAACTATCTCTGACCCCCTGCACCAATCATTGGTATGCGACTGATTATTAAGCCATGCCAAGGGTTTGTGGTCAACTATGTGGAACTATTAGAGGGTTGAATATGGAGAGATACATATTTTTAAATATCACAAGAACACTGTGCTGCATATAATATTCTCACCCATTTTAAGGATGAGAAAAATTAAAACTCAGAAGTGCCTACAGTGAGTGGAAACTCACTGCCTGAAACAGGATTCATGAGAAAGTCCATATGATTAAAATGCCCTTTTCCTTTGGACTGTTTTCGGTGGTGTCCAACCTTTTGGCTTCTCTGCCACATTGAAAGAAGAGGAATTGTCTTGGCCTACACATTAAATACACAAACAGTAATGAAAACTGATGATTAAAAAAACAAGTCTGTGAATAATTTGTGCCATATCTGCCACTACAGATGAGCACAAAGTTCTCACGTAATCCACCTGCTGCCCAAGGGCTGCAGGTTGGACACCCTGGGCAGTGTCTCTCACTGTAACCACTAACTGAGTTCTTCTGTAGAAAAGTAGAGCCACATAATCTGGAGGAGGAAAAAAAGAAAAGAAAATGAGCCTTCTTTTCATAATTTTTTTTTTAAAATCCCCAATTTTCATTCATACACATTCTTAATTCCTTCTCTTTTTAAATTATAATGTTCTTTAAGTCTTTTCAAGGATGGTTTTTAACGTTCTTTTATCTCTTTGCTGTACTGTTTTTGAAAACTAAGATATTTAAAAACACTTCTATCTGAAAATGCACAATGTGAATAAAATAAGCATGAGAAAAATTATATCTATGGATCAAGAATTAAAATTACAAATGAAGTTTTTGTTTTATATATATATATATATATATAAATTTTATATTTTTTTTGTTTGGCCGGCGCTGGGTTTGAACCCACCACCTCCAGCATATGGGGCTGGCGCCCTACTCCTTTGAGCCACAGGCACCGCCCATAAATGAAGTTTTTGTTATATTAATTAATAGGTTGTTATGCGATATTTTTCAAAGATTGACCCTTTAGACATTGTTTTTAAATTAGTATTACTTATTATTAAGGAGAATGACCTTAATTACTATTTTCATAACTTTTGCTAACCTAGCTCAGAAATAAGTAGGATAAAAATTGTATGATTTGTCTCTCAGTTTACCTTCCTTTCCTTCTGTTTTGAAATTGTTTCCATTTTCTATCAACCCACTGCATGAGAAGTAGGTTAATTATGTTGCTTTTTCCCTGTTAATCACATAGTATTTAAGATTACTGGTTTGTTCCACAGGTGGTAAGGGAAGGCACTGGATTACAGTTGTGGTTTACCAAACATATTCACATGCGTACGCATGCATGAACACATCATATGAAATGAAAGAGGTCCGCTGGATCTGAGCGGCTATGTTATTGGTTTTGACATACTTAGCTTATTTGCAGATAACATGCATAATACCATTTTGTACGGTGATTGTACATGTCTTTTTAGATAACCAGGAAATGAGAGAAATGACTTTAGCTAAATAATGGAAATAGGATTCCAATCCTTCATTATAATTTGAAATCATGAGACAAACCTATATTAATTATATTTTAATTATTTAAAGCAGGAGAAGTGCAGTAAAGTCAAGGCAAATGTACAGGGTAGGGGACAAACTGTCTATGAGGTGAACGTTTGAAGAAGGAGAGGTGGTTATGTTAGTGATTTGATGTGGCTAGTATGGAAATGGAAAGAGTCTCTGCCTTTTTTAGATAGTTGCTTCTGATTGGGATGCAGAATACTGCATACTTAGAATATCGTGTTCATCTCTAGGAATCGTTCTTTTTTTTTTTTTTTTTTTTTTTTTGTAGAGACAGAGTCTCACTTTATGGCCCTCAGCAGAGTTCCGTGGCCTCATACAGCTCACAGCAACCTCCAACTCCTGGGCTTCAGCGATTGTCTTGCCTCAGCCTCCCAAGTAGCTGGGACTATAGGCACCAGCCACAACGCCTGGCTATAGGAATCGTTCTTAAGAGATAACCTGATAAGGCAAAACATTGGAAAAAGAAGGGCATAGAAAAGTGAAGGCACTTGATAACTATACTAGCCTTTCTGGAGTTACATATTATTATACAGAAGGGGCCTGACAGTTATATTGCCCAAGTTGAATTCCCAGATCATAATTTTAGATATTTTGATCTAGTGCCATATCTGAATATATAATCATCTTGGTGCTTCAAATAACCTACGTGCCTAATTTTTTCATCTATATAATGAGTATGTTACATTCTCCAGAGAATGTTTGTTGGATGAAACAAATCAGCACATATGATGCCTTCAGTGTATGGCCTAACACTTTTCAGGCAGTCAGTGAAAATTAGCTCCTATTCTTTTTATCTTTTCATTATAATTATTACTTGTCAAAGGAAGTTAGAAGTTAGGGACAAGACAAGATTCTTAAAAAAAGTCCTCAGGAAGATGGCTAGTCCCATTACCCCCCCCCCCCCCAACACACATATACACATGCCCAAACTCAGCCCTTGAGATTGTCCACATCAGCTAACAGCACCTGTAGCAATTTCACCCTTCAGTTTTCTGTGCCATACATACCCATATCATTTCCATATGTATTTTGATGTAAAAAATGTTAGGAGGCATTTTGTAAACAAGAGAAATGGTAAAGTAAATTGTTTTAAAATACATTTTAACAATTATGTAAAGAACATTTTAGCTAGGGATAGTGGGAGAAATCGGGCACAGAGAGAGATCATTAGCATAATCTCTTATATGTACTATTGCAATATCACAATAGTACACCCTGGTAATGGCAATGGATAGGATGGCTTTGAGATTCCCTTGATGGAGTTGGCATGATTCTACCACAGTTTTTTAAAGTGGTCTTTCACTCACCCCAAACAGAAGAGTGAATACTTCAGGTTTAAGTATTTCAGTAATCTCTTAACTCTAAATTTAACATGTGCAACTACAGAAGTCCCAGGTACTTGGGAGGCTGAGGCAAGAGGATCTCTTGAGCCCAAGAGTTTGAGGTTGATGTGAGCTATTATGCCATAGCACTCTACCTAGGGTGACAAAGTGAAACTCTGCCTCAAAAAAAAAAAAAAAAAAAAATATATATATATAGAAAATACGTATGATCAGAAGAATCTGTTTCTGATTTGTCAGCTTCTACTGGGGTTACTTAGCCCCTTTTTTCCAGACAATCCATGATCTTGTTATCACCCCATCTAATACAACAGCCGCATGAATGTAAGCAATCGAATAGAAAAGAGGAACCTAATCTTTTGATGTTCCACTCTATGTATGGCTCAGCAGTACTTAATGTTCATTAGATACATTACCTGATTTAATTATCACAACAACTAAGGAATCAGAACTATAGTGTGTTCCCTACTCAAGGATTTCCCAGTGAGTGGATTGAGGATTCAAACCCAGGTCTCTCTGATTCCAAAGTTCATTGTCTTCCCTTCATATCATGAAGCTCGCAATTTCTGACTTTTGTCACCCACCACATAACACATTTCCCTGTTAGAAAAAATATATATAATGAAATTGAATAACAGAGGCATGTGCTTTTGGGGACTGTCTATGTGCACACATGTGTGCCTGTGAATGTGTTCCTGTGCGGTACCAGTGTTTCATTTGTTGTGAATCTGATGAAATGGAAGTTTTGTGTGAAGTCTTGAAATTGTATCACTGAAGCATCCACCTCTTGCAAATGCAGTATCAGAGAAATACCTACAGAGAATAGAAATTAACACTTTCTAAAATACTCTAATTAGTGCAAAAAACCTATTTCGGTAGCAACCTAAATAGAATTTTCATTTTAATCCCTTGTTAGTAATCCTGTTTTATGACTATAATCATTCAGTATAGTTTCGAATCAACCTAGAAATCAAAAAATCAAAATACTCCTGATTAATTGAAACAGCTTCAGATATTTAACCTTTCTAAATGTTACTTCTAACATTCACCACTCAGCTGCTGCAGCTGAGTGGTAAGGAAATAAGGTCGAAGAATAGGAAATTAACCAAGTATGAACAATTAATTTGAGTACTTCTGTAAACTCAGTGGGCAAGATGGGTTTAAGTTTTACAGTTTTATTCCTAACACCAAAATAATTTTGGGGTGGATGGGAATGGGGAACAGCATACAGCAATGTCAAATTAGTATTTTCTTGAGACTGTACTCTTGAATCTGTCCATATTTATTTACAGTTAAAAGAATATAAATTGGGAACACCCTGGGCCCCACATTCTGGCTCCACTTTTGGGTGGATTCAAACTTGACTGTCTCTTTGGCCTCAGATATCATGGTCCCCATGATGTCATCCCTCACCATACTCTACTGGCTCCAGAATATTCTCTGTGTTGCTCCTCCCCTAGCCATAGACATCACGTCCACCTCTGGTGCACCACAGGAAATGAAATGGACTTTGAAGTACTTAAATAGGGATCAAATTCTTATGAGGCTCTATTTTCAGGATCTGAGACTTTCATTTATGTAGTTGATAGAGTTTTGAGCTTCTTCATGAAAAACCCAATCTTCCTGGAACACATCCTTGTAGATTCTAGGACTAGGATGGCCTGTGAGGTTCATCAAAAAAGAATAAATCCTGTCGGGGCTCTTATTGAGAACTCTGAATTAGCTGGAGATAAGTTTTCCCCCCAAACATAGGAGATAATTGAGACTGTTCTGCAGTAGAACTGAGGCTGGTGTTTCTGTAATGGGGAACAAGTCTGTGTCTTCTACTCATTGGGTACTCTTCCTCTTCCTCTTCCTCCTCTCCCTCCTCTCCCTCTCTGCCCCCTTCGTCTCACCCCCTTCCTCTCCCTCCCCTTCGTCTCGCCCCCCTTGTCCTGCCCCCTTCCTCTCCCTCCCCTTCGTCTCGCCCCCCTTGTCCTGCCCCCTTCCTCTCCCTCCCCTTCCTGTCCCTCCCCTTCCTGTCCCTCCCCTTGTCTCGCCTCCCTTGTCCCGCCCCCCTTGTCCCGCCCCCTTCCTCTCCCTCCCCTTGGTCTTGCCCCCTTCCTCTCCCTCCCCTTGGTCTCACCCCCTTCCTCTCCCTCCACTTGGTCTCACCCCCTTCCTCTCCCTCTACTTGGTCTCCCTCCGCTTCATCTCCCTCCACTTCCTCTTCCTCTTCCTCTCCCCCCTCATCCCCCTCCCCTTCCTCTTCCTCTCCCCCTCCCCTTTCTCTTCCTCTCCCCCTCCCCTTTCCTTCTCCCCCCTCATCCCCGATTTCCTCTTCCCCCTCCTCTCCCTCCTCCCCTTCCCTCCTCCTCCCTCCCCTCCTCCCCCCTCCCCTCCTCCCCCCTCCCCTCCTCCCCTTCCCTCCTCCTCTTCCCTCCTCCTCCCTCCCCCCTCCTCCCTCCCCCCTCTTCCTCCCTCCCCTTCCCTCCTCCCCCTTCCTCCCTCCCCTTCCCTCCTCCCTCCCCTTCCCTCCTCCCCCTTCCTCCCTCCCCTTCCCTCCTCCCCCCTCCCCTTCCCTCTTCCCCTCCCCTTCCCTCTTCCCCTCCCCCTCCTCCCCTCCCCCTCCTCCTCCCTCTTCTCCTCCCTCTTCCCCCTTCCTTCCCCCCTCTCCTTCCTTCCCCCTTCCCTCTCTTTCCTTCCCTCCCCCCTTACTCCTCCCCTCCCCCCTCACTCCTCCCCTCCCCCCTCCTCCTTCCCCCTTCCCCCCTCCTCCCCTCCTCTTCCCAAGGTTCTAATCCTCTGAATGCCTTCAGTCTCTTTAATAATAACATTAAATAGGAGACATTATTCTTAGTAAAGCATCACAAGAATGGAGAAGCATGAATCCTATATACTCAATTTTGTTCTCCCAAAGTTACCTGACCCATCTTGAGAGTCTGCAGAGAATTATTGCTGGGCTCTTATCCTCTGTCTCAAACACAGGCATATCCATGTCTGCAGCTGGGATGCCATGGTGTTGCTGTAATACTCTAATGGTATCAAGAAGTAACAGAGGCTTTTCCAATAAACAAAATGATTTTTTTGATCTTTTGCACACAGATGAGAAGTAGAGCAAATTTCTGGAAGAACTGCTGTTTTTCAGTATCATGGGAGATTATCTTTATTAATTTCAGTAGGGACAACCTGGTTAGCTGTAAGGTGTTACTAAGCTCAGGGCCTCTTGTTTGTATATCACAGTCACCTGTGGAGTGTCCATCACAGCTTTCAGGGAGTCGATCCAGCAACCTGACATCCAGTTGTGCAAAGGGTGGTGGAGATAATAGGACACAATGCTCACAGTCACCACGTGAACTTGGCCCTGCACATGGGCCACATCTCTGCTGATCTGGTTAAAGTTGTTCTCAAACATCAGTGTACACTTGAATTATAAGATACTCCCTTGTACAATTGTCCCTGCACTTTCCTCACGGAGCCGTTAAACGCGCTCACTGCACACCTTCATCAGACTGTGTAATGAGAGAACTGATTTGCTGCTCACGTCTGTTATGAAGACAGCTCCTCCTGGCTCTGCCACCCCACCCTTGCCATAGCTCACAGGGCTTTCTGCATTTCCCTGATCCACTGGAAGGTCGGGGAGAGACCCCTAAGGGACTGAGGGTGGTGTGAGGAGTGGGGCTTACCCTAGAAGTATGTCTCACAAGGTGCAGATACGTGGGGTACATTGAGGAGGGTCCTCTCCCTAGTCTAACGCCTGTGTTCGCAACTACCTCCTGCCACAAGGCTGCAAGGGCTTCTCTTCCTCTGTGGCTTCTGACTGGGCCTAAACTTGGGGATGGATCCCCTTGATCTTCTCCTGCTTATCATGACCTGTGTGACCTGTGGCCATTATATAACCTTTTGTCTCTGCCTTCAGTAGCTGCCTACCCAGGAGACAGTGCCTCAGGGTTAAAAGTAGGTGCAAAGGCAGGGAAGCTACCTTGGTCTTTGTGATGTTAAGCAAAATGACAGACAACGGGATCCTAAGCAAACAGATGATTAAGAGTATCCCACAGGCCAGGCATGGTGGCATGGTGGCTCACGCCTGCAATCCGAGCACTCCAGAAGGCTGAGGTGGGTGGATTGCCTGAATTTACCTGTTCCAGACCAGCCTGAGCAAGAGAAAGACTCTGCTCTAAAAAAATAGCTGGACGTTGGGTGGTTGCCTGTAGTCCCAGCTACCCTGTTTCCCAAAAATAAGACAGTGTCTTATTTTAAGGTGTGCTCCCAAAGATGCGCTAGGTCTTATTTTCAGGGCATGTCTTATCTTTCCTATAAGTAGGTCTTATTTTTGGAGGATGTCTTATTTTCAGGGAAACAGGGTACTCTGGAGGCTGAGGCAAGAGAATTGCTTGAGCCTAGGAGTTTGAGGTTGCTGTGAGCTATGATGCCACAGTGCTCTACCAAGGGCAACAAAGTGAGACTCTGTCTAAAAAAAAAAAAAAGAACCGCAACATATTTTCCTTTTGATGCAAAAATTAAAAAAGACAGTAGTGAATCAAGTCCTATTATCCATTGATAGAAAAATGATTTATTCCCATTTTATCTACTTTTCTGTGTTCTATTAAAATCATAAATGACATCGTAATATTTTATCTCTGGCAATAATCATTTTCATAGCATTGGATAAAAGAGAAATTTATTTACAGGATGTCCTCGAAATTTAAAGCAATGGGAAATTTCCATGGAATGTTTTCCCCCATATTTTCAGAGGGGCAGGCATTTATTGTGGAAATGGAGGGCAGGGTACCTCCGATGAAGAGAAGCTATGTCTAGTACTTGATGTTACCTCAAATAATAGTGGGCCTTATCTGTCATTTTGCATTATTTGAAATGTGCAGAAATATCCGCCAGGTGGCAAGGACATTCCTTTTGATTGTTTATCTTACTACTATTCTGCAGCACATTTGTTTTCCCTTTTTCATGTGAATTATACATATAAAATTGCAAAACAATTTGAAGACCATTAAGTCATTTAACGCTATTTACCCTTAACATTTGATGTTAACGCATCTAAATATAGTTACTAGTTTCTAACAATCCATCACCGTGTGCTAGAAAATAAGAATGACGCCTTTCTTTCACTTGCACTGTGTTCCTGGTTATAAGCTTTCTCAGCTGCTCCTATCAGTTGAATGATTTTGAGCAAATGCTTGTCAGTCTAAAAAGGCACAGGTCAAAGCAGAGAAACAGTTTATCTGGCAGGCTCTTTGCACTTTCTTCGGCATGAGAGCAGTGCATAGTAATCAGAGTAAGGTTCTGGAGTCAGACAACCTGTATTCAAACTGCATTTCTGGCTCTTTTAGTTATGGGACATTAGGCAAGTTTCTTAACCTCTCAGAACTGTACTACTCTTGCTTACAATGTTTACATAATGCCGTCTTCAAAGGCGTGGACTGACAATGAGTCACCAGGGGGAAAACTCTTTGATTGAAGGCTGAGGCATAATAGATACCCAATAAATGATAAGTATTTTTACAAAGGAGTTGCAAGTATATCTTTCACACACCCATCAAAGTAAGTAACCAGTAAAGTTCTAATTGAATATCTCTTTATAATCTAAGACGTGAGATATTCTTCTTACCTGTCCAGTATACATGTAGCTAGGTATGCAGAGGCATTGTCTGCAAACCTCATTCTTGCCTGGGCAGAGATTCTAGGAAATAAGTGACTCTAACGGAGAGCGCAAAACAAGTGTTGCCCTGATTTATGTGGCAGGCGATCTATTGCTTCACTCCTAGGATTTCTGTCCATGTGTGACTGAGGAGAGGATAGAACACAGCAGGCATTTTTATAAAGGCTCCAGGGAGGGGTAGTGGAAGGAGTGGAAACAGTCAGTGAACTGGACATTCAAGAATCAAAGCAGAGAGCAAATTTCCAACCGAGCTTTCAGTTACTTTCTCAGGAGGGAGTCAGGAATTAGAGACAAGAGAATGAGACTGAACTCTTGATGAGCTGTTCAGGCTTTTTAGCTTTGGCGTGTTGTTTTGTTCTGTGCCACAGCATCAGTGTGTTTTGAATACCTATTCTATGGTCTGAATATCTATGCCTGACCCTCAAACTTGTATGTGGAAACCTAATCACCAGAGCGATGGTATTAGAAGGTGGGGTCTTCAAAAGGTGATCAGTTCATGATAGCTCTGCCCTTGTGAATCAGATTAGTGATCTCAGAAAAGAGAGCTCAGAGTGCTGAGCCGCTCCTTCCACCACATGAGGCTGCAGTGAGAAGGCATGATTTGTGAAGCAGGAATAGACCCTCACCAGACACAGCATCTGATGCTACCTTGACCTTGGAATTTCCAGCTTCCAGAACTGTGAGAAATGCATTTCCTTTATTGACAAGCTGCCTGGTCTGTGGTATTTTCTAATAATAGCCCATAATTGGGCCATTATTGTCTTAGTTCATAATAATTGGACTAAGACAATTCACTATGTGTTAGTTTCAGTCTTCCAAAGTGGGAATAGAAAAGCTAAACAAAAATGTAAATGTTTCCTGCCTGGAGGTATATGCCTGGGCATGTGGGATTGAGTAGGGATATATAAATAAAAACTAGTTTATAATATGGTGGGAGATAAATCATCTGAGAATAATATGTGGCAGAAGGGCCACAAAGAGAAACTTGAGGTCCATTTATGGTAGGAGAAAGGTCCATTCAAGGTAAGAAAAAACTTCATTGTGATTTAAAAGCAGTGCAGGAATAGCTCAGGTGAAGATGGGGCATGAAGCCCCTTTCAGACCAATGGAGCAGCTTGTCTAGCAGCCAAAGGCAGGACAAATTGTGCAAGGAGTAGTCAGCAGTTCATGTAAATTAGAACCTAAAATTTAGATTAGAACAAAATAAGTAATAAAACTCACAAGAAGTAACACTAGAGAAAAAAGCAAGATGGGGATTGCTAAGGAGCTGGAAGGCCTTGTTAAAGAGCTTCACTTTACCCTGAGTGCCGTGAGCCCTTAAAAGTGGGTAACTCAATCTCAGTGTGCTTCAGAAAACTAATTACAGTTTCAGAGAAGATAATGGGCTAGAATGACAAAAAGGTTATAGAAGGATTTTAGTGTCTTCAGAAGGTCTGGAAAAGTACTTGGCCCTACCAGGATTCCTAAAGGAAGAAAAAATATGCATGATTCTTACAGGGTGAGAGTGACGATCACAATAAGTGTGAATGTGACCCTTTTTGTCTACAATCACATCATGACATACTGAGTTTTGAAAAATTAATTCTGTTCATCATACATTCATTTGTTTATTTAGTCTTCAATTGACTCAACATTTAATGAAGGCTTATGTTTTGGGACCTGTGCTAAAGATGGTGGATGTGGAAATGATTCCAAGGACCGTGTTTGAAAGATCTCATTGTATTTCAAATATTGAAAATACACAAATTATGGTACAGTGTGGTGTAGCCAGGGCTATAGTAGAGGTGTACTTGAAAGATGTCACCATGCATATGTTTTCTTCTTGAACAATGCCAATAAAATTGGATGGCCCTGTTCCATTAGTGAAGAGAATCTAGTCATACCTCCAAACCAACAGAATGTGACCTATTTCTGATTTTTTTATAACTTAGTTTTGAGGATTAGGCTGGAAGCAGAATATCTAAGGTATATGGAACTAGAGGACCTGTTTTTCCTTTTTATGTTTTGGGACAGTGAGGTCTAGATACAAATCCTAGCTATGCCACCTGTCATTGGACCAATTTAGAATTAAATGTCTTAACCTTTGTAACACTTTACTGTTCTCATCTGAAAAATTAACCATTACAGTTCATGATCTTAAAAACTTGGAAAAACAGACTGTAATTCAAATTTAACTGGTTAGACAATAAATGTGTCACAATTTCCACATAGCTATAATAAATGTAAAGCAGAGTCTCAGAGAAAGGGTATATTAAAGATTGGAAATCAAGGTAGAGGTGAAACCCAGTGAGAGCTTTAAATCGGAAACAGTAGAACTGTGCACAGAACTAGCAAAATAATGTTTGTAAACTGAAATTCAATGGAAAAAAATAAAGGAGATTAGAAATTGGAGAAACCAAGTGTGAGAGCTCACAGGAAAAGTGGACAATTCTCAAACATAGACCAAAAACAAATAACAACCGAAAAGAAGAAACATGGTAAAAAATAACAAAAGGAAAGCTTAGCTGGCAGGCAGAGAAAAGGGAAATTCTCCTGTTTCATCTTTTTTTTTTTTTTCTTTCCTTCCATTTTCTGTTCCTTCCTTTTCTCTTTTCTTCTCTTTTCTTTTGTTGTTTTCATTTTCTTTCCTGTATGTTTTAATGGTGCTCAGGATTTCTGACACCTTTGTTCTAAATCTCTCAAAAACTGCTTTCTTGTTTCTATGTATAAATATATCTTGTCACCTTAATTTGTGGTTAATTTTGCATGAGACATGAATCAAGTGAAGTAGACATTAGCCCTAAGGAAGCAAGAACAAATTACTCTTTAAAAAATTCATTGATATGTTAAGACTATTATAATTTCTGTGCATTGATGATATGAAAGGAGAGCATTAATTTCCAGTGCGTTATTGGCTAGAATCTTAATTCATCCACAGAGATATTTTAATTAGAAAACACTGTTCATTCTCTCTGACCTACCTAAAAAAGGCAGTGAAGATATAATTACAGTTAAACTGAGTGATATTAGAACATTGGAAAACAGAACAGGACAAGAGTTCATGTCCCTTCCCTCACATTCACTACATGCATAAACTTGCAGTATTATATGTGGTGCTTGCTATTTCTAACCCTTAAGAGTAATTAAATATATTGATATTTACAAAGTATGGAGCATAGTCCCAGGCTTATAATAATTGCTCATTAAATAGCCACTATCATCATTTAATTAGGCTATTGTTTTTTTTTTTTTTTTTTTTTTTTTTTTTTCAGGAAGACTTATCTGGTGAAATGTTTATAGGCCAGAACTACATTTCAGGAAATGTAATAAAATTATTTCCCTTCTCAAGAATCATTTTAGTGAAAATATATATATATATTTTTAAGATTTGGTGACTTGTTTTATTAAAGAAATCAGATAAATCTCTAGAGTTAGAACAGCTCAGATAAAAAAAGAATGTTTCCTGCATAAGAAGGTTTTGCTATTTGGAAGATTTTTGTGTCCTGAGAATTGGGCTCACAGGATTTTCATAAAGGATTTTATGCACATTGGTTTTCACAATTTAAAGTGCATCAGCATTACCTGAAAGATTTTTTTATTATTAAATCATAGCTGTGTACATTAATGTAATCATGGGGAACCACACACTGGTTTTATAGACTGTTTGACACAGTTCATCACACTGGTTAATATAGCCTTAATGGCATTTTCTTAGTTAATGTGTTAAGACATTTATATTCTACATTTACAAAGTTTCACATGTACCCTTGTAAGATTAGCCCATATCACAAAATCCCAGGACCAGAGATGTTGTCATGAATGTGGAGCAAAGGGAACACTTCTACACTGCTCCCTCCTCCCCCCTCCCCTCCCCTGTCTCCCTCCCCTGTCTCCCTCCCCTGTCTCCCTCCCCTGTCTCCCTCCCCTGTCTCCCTCCCCCTCCCCCCTCCCATCCCCCCTCCCTCCCCCTCCCCTCCCCTCTCCCCTCCCCTCTCCCCTCCCCTCTCCCCTCCCCTCTCCCCTCTCCCCTCCCCTCTCCCCTCTCCCCTCCCCTCTCCCCTCCCCTCTCCCCTCCCCTCTCCCCTCCTCTCTCCCCTCCCCTCCCCTCTTCCCCTTCCCCCTCTTCCCCTCCCCTCTCTTCCCCTCCCCTCCCCTCTCTTCCCCTCCCCCTCCCCTCTCTTCCCCTCCCCCTCCCCTCCCCTCTTCCCCTCTCCTCCCCCCTCTTCCCCTCCCCTCCCCCCTCCCCTCCCCCTCCCCTCCCCCCTCCCCTCCCCCTCCCCTCCCCCTCCCCTCCCCCCTCTTCCCCTCTCCCCTCTTCCCCTCTCCCCTCTTCCCCTCTCCCCTTCCCCCTCTCCCCTTCCCCCTCTCCCCTTCCCCCTCTCCCCTTCCCCCCTCCCCTTCCCCCCTCCCCTTCCCCCCTCCCCTTCCCCCTCTTCCCCTCCCCCTCTCCCCTTCCCCTCTCCCCTTCCCCCTCTTCCCTTCCCCCTCTTCCCCTCTCCCCTTCCCCCTCTTCCCCTCCCCCCTCTTCCCCTCCCCTCTCCCCTCCCACTCTCCCCTCTTCCCCTCCCCTCCCCCTCTCCCCTCCCCCTCTCCCCTCTTCCCCTCCCCTCCCCCTCTCCCCTCTTCCCCTCCCCTCCCCCTCTTCCCCTCCCCTCCCCCTCTCCCCTCCCCCTCTCCCCTCTTCCCCTCCCCTCCCCCTCTCCCCTCTTCCCCTCCCCTCCCCCTCTTCCCCTCCCCTCCCCCTCTCCCCTCCCCCTCTCCCCTCTCCCCTCTCCCCTCCCCCTCTCCCCTCTTCCCCTCCCCCTCTCCCCTCTTCCCCTCCCCCTCTCCCCTCTTCCCCTCCCCTCCCCCCTTCCCCTCCCCTCCCCCCTTCCCCTCCCCTCCCCCCTTCCCCTCCCCTCCCCCTCTTCCCCTCCCCTCCCCCTCTCCCCCCTTCCCCTCCCCCTCTCCCCCCTTCCCCTCCCCCTCTCCCCCCTCCTCACTCCTCCCTCTCCCCCTTCCCCCTTCTCCCTTTCCCCCTTTCCCCCTTTCCCCTATTCTTGGGTTATAATTGGGTTATAGCTTTCATGTGAAAGCCAGAAATTAGTTTCATAGTAGGGCTGAGTACATTGGATACTTTTTCTTCCATTCTGGAGATACTTTACTAAGAAGACTATATTCCAGCTCCATCCACATAAACATGAAAGAGGTAAAGTCTCCATCTTTCTTTAAGGCTGCATACTATTCCATGGTGTACGTATAACATTTATTAATCCATTCATGGATCGATGGGCACTTGGACTTTTTCCATGACATAGCAATTATGAATTGGGCTGCAGTAAACATTCTGGTGCAAATATCTTTGTTATAATGTAATTTTTGGTCTAATGGGTATATACCTAGTAGAGGAATTATAGTATTGAATGGCAGATCTATTTTTAGATTTCTAAGTGTTCTCCATATCTCTTTCCAAAAGGAATGTATTAATTTGCATTCCCACCAGCAGTGTAGAAATGTTCCCTTTTCTCCACATCCACGACAACATCTCTGGTCCTGGGATTTTGTGATATGGGCTAATCTTACTGTAGTTAGATGATATCTCAAAGTAGTTTTGCTTTGCAATTCTCTGATGATTAAAGATGATGAGCATTTTTTCATATGTCTGTAGGCTGTGCACCTGTCTTCTTCAGAGAAGTTTCTCTTCAAGTTCCTTGCCCAGCCTGTGATGGGATCACTTGTTCTTTTCTTGCTTATACGTTTGAGTTCTCTGTGGATTCTGGTTATTAAACCTTTGTCGGAGACATAACCTGCAAATATCTTCTCCCATTCTGAGGGCTGTTTGCTTGCTTTATTTACAGTGTTCTTGGCTGTGCAGAAGCTTTTTAGTTAGATCAGGTCCCAGTAGTGTATTTTTGAAGCTGCTTCAATTGCCCAGGGGGGTCCTCCTCATAAAATACTCACCCAGACCGATTTCTTCAAGGGTTTTCCTTGCACACTCTTCTAGTATCTTTATAGTTTCATGTCTTAAGTTTAGATCTTTAATCCAGTGAGAGTCTATCTTAGTTAATGGTGAAAGGTGTGTGTAGTTTCAGTCTTCTACAGGTCACCAGCCAGTCTACCCAGCACCACTTGTTAAATAGGGAATCTTTGCCCAACTGAATGTTTTTAATTGGCTTGTCAAAGATCAAATAACATGAAGTAGGTGGATTCATCTCTTGGTTCTCTATTCTGTTCCAGACATCTACTTCTCTGTTTTTGTGCCAGTGCCATGCTGTTTTGATCACTATCGATTTGTAGTATAGTCTGAGGTCTGGTAGCGTGATTCCTCCTGTTTTGTTTTTATTTCTGAGTAATGTCTTGGCTATTCGAGGTTTTTTCTGATTCCATATAAAATGAAGTATCATTTTTACAAGATCTTTAAAGTATGACAGTGGAACCTTAATAAGGATTGCATTAAAATTTTATATTGCTTTGGGTAGTATGGACATTTTAATGATGTTGATTCTTCCCAGCCATGAGCATGGTATGTTTTTCCATTTGTTCACATTTTCAGCTATTTCTTTTCTTGGAGTTTCATAGTTCTCTTTATAGATATCTTTCACGTTATATGTTAGATAAACTCCCAAATATTTCATCATCTTTGGCACTACTGTGAATGGAATAGAGTCCTTAACTGTTTTTTCAGCTTGACTGTTGTTGGTATATATAAAGGCTACTGATTGATGAATGTTGATTTTGTAACCTGAGATGCTGCTGTATTCCTTGATTCTCCCTTATACTTCCTTCCTTTTGTTGGTTTAAAGCCTATTGTGTCTGCAAATACAGTTGCAACACCTGCTTTTTTCTGAGTACCATTTGCCTGAAATATGGATGACCATCCTTTAACCCTGAGGTTATATTTATCTTTTAAGGTAAGATGTGACTCTTGTATGCAACAAATATCTGGCCTGAGTTTTTGTATCAAGTAAGCTAACCTGTGTCTCTTTAGTGGACAGTTTAAGCCATTCTCATTAATGGAGAATATTGATAAGTCTGGTAAAATTTGGGGTGTCTAGTTTTTCCAATGTCCAGTGGACATTTTTAATCATTTCACCACTGTGGAAGTTGGAGTTTGATCAAAAGTTTCTGAGCGAGTTTACTTTTGTGGTAAAGGATTGGGCTGGTCATTATGGAGGATAGTCTGAGACTATCCTGAAGAGCTGGTTTGGTTATGGCAAATTTCTTCAACATATGAATGTCATTAAAGTATTTAATTTCTCCATCATAAATGAAACTCCGTTTAGCTGGATACAGGATCTGGGGTTGAAAGTTATTTTGCTTTAGGAGATTAAAAGTCGACCACCCTCTTCTGGCTTGAAAAGTTTCAGCAGAGAGTTCTGCAGACTTTCTGATATTCTTCCCTTTGTAGATAATGGATTTCTTATGTCTGGCTACTTTCAGAATTTTCTCCTTCATATTAACTTTATTATGATATGCCTGGGGGATGTCTTATTGGGATTGATTTGTGCTGGGCTTCTGAAACTGTCTGCTATCTGAATTTCAGAATCTCTAGGCATGTCTGGAAATTTCTCTTTCATAATTTCATGGAGAAGGGCCTCTGGGCCTTGCGAGGCCCAGATAATCACCTTCAGGGATTCCAATGAGGTGGATATTAGCCTTCTTCAAATTATCTCAGAGCTCTCTGAGAGAATAATCTGTTTTTGCTCTCCATTTCTCTTCCTCTTTGAGAGTTTGGGAGCATTCAAAGGCTTTGTCTTCAATGTCAGAAATTCTTTCTTCTGTTTGCTCCATTCTATTACTGAGGGATTCTACTGTATTTTTCAGATCTTTGAGGGTTACAAATTCTTGCTTCAGTGCATCAAAATCTTTGGTGGTTTTGTCTGTAAATTCATTAAATTCTAGAGACAACTTTTTGAATTTCTCCTCAAATTTCTAATTCTGACTTTTGAATTGCTCCTCAAATTTCTAATTCCAAATTTTCCTCCATTATATTAATCTTGTTTGCAATCCAAATTCTGAATTCAATTTCTAATATCTCAGCCAGCTGTTTATGAGTGAGATCTTCAGTTACATTTGCCATATCTTTCCTTGGGGGTTGGGGGTTGATCTATTCTGGTTATTCATGTTACCAGAGTTTGTCCTCTGATTCTGCCCCATGATTATTTTACACTGTTTGATTTTTCCTTTGGAGCTTTGTCAAGGACCCGTACAGTGCTATGGCCTGAGAAACTGGGGACATGTTTGGTGTGGTGCGGTGTGGTGTGGTTAAGTGGTTCTGTCTTATTTTCAGCTGGTCTCTGTACGACCCTAGTGAAACAGTTACTCTGGGTTGATGTCTCCATTGTGGAGAAATACCAGCAATTAAGTCACCCGCCCACCAGAGGCAACAATTGGAAAAGGAAAATCAAACCTTTCTACAACCACACACCCAGGGCACTACTTGAATAGTCCTCAGGCAATTGGCTCAGTTCAAAAGGTCCAAATCAATTGTCTCAGTCAGTACCTATCTCAGTTGGGAGAATTTAAAAGGTCTCTGGAAACTGGATCGCAGGGGTCTGGTGACAACTCAGATATGACTTGCTCCAGTGAAGTCAGGAGGACCCACTCAGCAAATAGATTAGTCTGGGAAGGTTAATGCCTCCTTCCCCACCTTTCACCTCTGTCCCATCCAGTCACTGATAGCCCCGCAGGGCTGTGACCCAGTTGCCTCTGGTGAACAGATACTCCAGGGGTTTGCACCTGCCTGAATCACAAGGGAATCTGTATCTGCTCAGCCAGGCCACTGTGCTCTGCCTCTATCCATCAGGGGGAGGTGAGGCCTGACAACCTCAGGCCCTTGATGGAGGCTGGAGGGTGTTCAGTCAGTTCTAGCCCTGCCTCTGATTGCTGTTACTGACAGAATGGAACTGAACAACTTTGCAGGAATTTGTTTCTGTCCCTGCTAAATTCCCCTGCAGAAGAAAAGCTGTTTTGAGTTCCCCTAGCCTGCATCTCAGGCCCTATCTTTGCTCTTTCAGGTTTATATTTGATTAGCTGTCAGTTCTAGCCTACTGCCTTCCTTTGTCTATAGGCTGACAATCCCCTGAGGACCAGGTGCATCTTAGGTTCAGTACAGAGGTCCTTTTGGTCAACCTCGCCCTGGGAATTTCCCGGCTCTAAGCGTGCATTTTCTAGTCCCCGCTCCACCCAGGCCAGTACCACCTGAGGCAAACCCTTTACTCACGGGGCTTGCATTTCCATCCCAGATCTGTTCCATGTTGGTTGCCACCTGAGTAGATGCCCGCCCTCCTCTGGTTGCCCAGGGAGACGGGGTGTGGCTTTGGAATATCCAGGAGTGAGCCATATTGTCAAAAATGGCTGCTGCTCTGCGCCTCGGGGCACCTCCGCTCTCGTGTGGTTCCCTCTCAGACAACTGTCCTCTCCTTGCTCCCATACCACAGAATCAGCACTGACTAGCTGCAGTCTAGGCCCTGTCCACACCCCTCGAGAAATCACCCAACAATCTGGACTCCTGGGGACAGGCCTCCAGACCTCAGAGTGAGAGTGGAGGGGATTGCTGGGAGCTCAGAATTGCAGGTAGAGAATATATACAGTTTTATACAGTTTTATGCCTGGCAGGAGAATGCCGTGGCACCCTAGTAGGGGAGGTAGGTCCAGTTTTTAGAGAGTCTCTCCTGTGGAGTGCAGTGTGAGGACCTCTGAACTCTGCTCATTTGTTTGTGGAGCACTCTGGGCCGTTCTTGTGGAAGAGGGGACTCCTGTCACTTGGTGATGGATTTTGTACATTTTGTTTGTATCCTTGGGGTCGCAGCTTGCCTCAGTGGGGTTGATGTGTGTTCTTCAGTGTTCTCTCTTGGTGCAGCTCCAGTCCACCAGGTTACTTGCTAAATTTCTGTCCTTTATCTCTCTTTCTGGACAAGAGCTTTTATGGAAAGCTGGCTTCAGTCAGCCATCTTGTGTCTGCCCCCCTGAAAGACTTTTTAAAACATAAATTGGCCTGCTTCACTCCCCGATTTTCTGATGCAGAAGGCATAAGTGGGGTTGGGAATTTGCTTTTTAAACAAATCCTCCAGCAATGCTGGGTGCTGCTAGTCCAGGGAGCACATTTTGAGAACAACAACGGTAGAAAATGCCTAGTGAAAATATTTTTGATGTTTTGCAAATTTCCCTTTGTTACACTATCTGCAGGTTAATGTCAGTGACTGGAGAAGAATATAATGACTTTAGGTTCGTACAGCTCCTTAGTGACATAAAATCAATCTGTTCATTCGTTGCATGTAGTCTTTCTCTTGCTCATTAATACATTGTGGTGGAGCAAGACAGCTATTGAAATCTATTAACCTGATATTTCTCATTAAATTGAGAGATGTGTCCAGAATGAAGAATAAAAAGAATTGAACAAAAAAGTTCAGTAGAGGGTTCAGATGGTCAGTGTCTTCTCGTTTACCCTTTATCTTGGTAAGAGATTTGCTTCCTTGACATGTTAAGCAGTGCCTCCAGGAGGGAAATGAATTAATTGCAACTTCTGCAGCAAACTGAATGTTCAGAAACTAAAGCTTCCCAATGTGGTTTAAATGTTCCTAAAGGTAAGATCCTCCAATTAAAATAAGTATTTAGAGAGTTAATCCAAAACAGTAAAAAAAAAATTACCCAGCAGCAAGGAGCTTCTGGCATTCTCAAGTTGAATGTGAAGGAATGGGTTTTAAGAACAGGCTTATTACTGGTGAGTTGTGCTGTAATACCTCCCCGTTAAGTTTACAGATTTTGTCCCATCTATTATCAACTGCCATTTTCTTCCTAGCCTTGGCATAAGTGTGATTTTATGATAGATCATAATAAAACAGATTTGTTTTGTACGATGTCTGTACTTCAAACTTAATTGAGAATTGCTCTGTGATGTCAGGCAATAAAGTTGTTGTGATAAATAATAAAAGTAGAGTGGGAGAGGAATTGAGTTAGCTAATCAAAAGAATAAAAATATGCTTTCATTTGGAAACCGGTGGAGCTTGAGGTGCTAAAACATGCACAGAGAGAAGTATTTTCTGGTAATAGGGACAATGCAAAATAAAATAAAGCCTCATGCTGACTTACAGAATAACAGGATCAAAAAGAAACAGATTTCCATGAGTGCCAGGAGGAAGTATAGAAAGTTAGCTTGTAGAAAAGCTAACCACATTTTCAGTTACTCCCCTACATATTCAAATATGTATTTAAATCAAAATAGTAATTTCACTATCCATCGATGAAAGAAAAAGAGAATAAACATTAATATATACAACATAGTTTCCATAGCCATTAGGCTTAGCAAAGAGTCAGACACATATAGACACCTATCCTTTGATTCCATTGATATGATTTTTTTTTTTTATAGGCAAGACTAACTGGATGATGATGTAAGTCAAAATACTAGTTATCTGTGCAAGGGAAAGAAGTAATATAGTTAGTGGAAGAAAGTGGAATGGAGCTTCTTGAAATAATGGAATTAGGTTTCAAAAGTCTTGACTATAAAGGGTAAATTGTACACGCACGTGTGTGTATATAGATATGAACTCCATCAATACATACACTGGAGTTCCCCACTTTATGTATATAATGACACATTTTTTAAAAAAGGACAAAATTCTAAATTTCCTAAATTCTGAACTTGCATATACAGTTTCTTCTTGAGTGTTCTCAGCACTGACGTCTATTTGAATTTTACAACAAGTTTTATAACTACATAGTCTTGATGTGTGTGGTGTGTGTGTATGAGTGAGTGATTTGTAATGTTCAAGGGAGAGACCACGAAGTGAACACCTATATTGCCAAACAATTGATGTTAATGTCTCAATTATCATAGCTTCTCTATAAGATACATTTTCTTTGTTTTAGAGAGGAAGGAATCTGAGAGGTTAAATATACTATCTATGCTGTATAAATTACCACAAATTAAAAAGCACATCCAAAAGAATAATACAAACCTAAATTCAAAACCCACAATTCTTTCCAATGCTCATCCTATAGAGATGATATTAGCCAAATGGTTTAATTACATTTTAAGTTTATTCATGGAGGAAGATAATTACATCTTGTTTTCATGCAAGATGAAAATATTAAGGGATTTTAAAAGTTGACATGTTTATGTGTTCTATATTTCAGTTTCAGAATGGATGTGAGGCAAGCACAGATTTCCTGAGAGTTGGTTTGGGATGGTGAGCTCTCTGCTTATATGAGGTTGTTAAGACATTTTTCTGTCAATATTATTAATGTCTCTCATTAAATATATTTAACTTCTTGTTAAACTGTTAAGTAATTTTTTAGCCTGGTGGGCATATAAACTGGAAGGCATAAAAACCTGCATACGTTCATAGGGAAGACTACTAGGATATTCCAGTGTTTGTTACTCATTATGTGTATTTTAGTTCAGTCAGAGGGAAGAAATTGGGAAGGGTAGCAGACTACAGGTTAAAGGGTAAGTCAGAATGTAATAAAATGGGTTTCTCTAACAGAAATCTTTCTTGTTGAACTCCAGATATTTTAAACTTACTTGGAGATATCTGCCTTGTGGGGTCTCATTCCATTTCTGACATCACACAAAATAAGCCACATTAACATGCCTGAGGACATCCTTTCATTTTTCCTGAAGCCATTGAAAACCGGGCGTCTGCAACAGAGAATACTGAGCACTTACTGACTAGTGGTTTTAAAGCAGTGCCTAGGAACTGTTTCTGTAGTAACTCCGAGTGGAGGTTCAAGCAATTTGTATAATTTGGGTTTAAAATCCTTTGCAGACTTCATATGGGCCATAGTCAAAAGATGCAAATTTTATATTTCCATACTCAATTTATGGAGTAAGACTGGTCCTTGGGTAAAAATGTACCCTGGGTAAAAAAAATAATAATAATACATAAATACACACACATATATATGTAAAACAACAAGGATTCTATCATGCATTTTTTTTAATTTTAATAACATTTTGTTTAACAAAATAAAATATCATTTCAACATGATTATCATACTTTTTTTTTTTTTTGTAGAGACAGAGTCTCACTTTTATGGCCCTCGGTAGAGTGCCGTGGCCTCACACAGCTCACAGCAACCTCCAACTCCTGGGCTTAAGCGATTCTCTTGCCTCAGCCTCCCGAGTAGCTGGGACTACAGGCGCCCGCCACAACGCCCAGCTATTTTTTGGTTGCAGTTCGGCCGGGGCTGGGTTTGAACGTGCCACCCTCGGTATATGGGGCCGGCGCCTTACCGACTGAGCCACAGGCATCTCCCGATTATCAGACATTTTTTAAGGTTAATATAGCACTTCCCTAAAGTTGATCCAGTCAGCTTCTTTCTCCCACATTCAGCAATGCCGTAATTAAACTTGTAACATCATATGTGCTCTATTTTATTGCACAGAATATCTTGCAATAGTTTGTGCTTTTTTAAATTTATTTCGTAGTTTTTGGCTGGGGCTGGGTTTGAACCGGCCACCTCCAGCATATGGGGCTGTTGCCCTACTCCTTTGAGCCGCAGGCACGGCCCTAGTTTGTGCTCTTTTCATCTTTTTTTCTTCTTTCCTTTAGTATATGTATAGTATTTATGCAGAATTATATTTATTTGGCTTGTTCATGGTAGTCATATGGAGGGGCAAGTCATTAGCTTGGTGGTGTCAATACATCATAATAAATGCTACAAAAACATTCATTTAATAAGAGATACCAAAATAAATGCATAGATTAAAATTGAAGATGGCAGTGATCTGATGACCTTTTTATTTTCTACAGTGTCTTGGGGTCCTAAGGATATGGGGGTAGAAGTTTCTAATGGTGGAAGACATTATCAGAATATGGCAATACCTCAGGTTATTTTCTCTTTGTTATATTCAGGAGGTACATTTTATAGGTAGTTCTGGAATGTCAATTTTGAAATTCTCATAATTCAGATCATAGGACATCAGAAAAGGACTTCCAAATAACAAGTAATAGTACGCTAACAATACAGGGTTTAGTGAAAAAGAATCAGAAATGCTCTTATCAACAACAAACTTAGATTTGATGTAAGTTTCTAGTACCTATATATGGTAACATAAAAACATTATCTGAACAAGGTATGACAAATGTAAATATAAAGTCTAAACAAATGCATAGTATTAATAGTAATAATACAATGATAGCTTTTGATACTTTGTTTTGGATGATATAAAAACTGCAAGTTGTAATCTCTATTACATTTGGAAAATTAGGTGGCAAAGGACATAAACTAAGTCATAAATATATATTTGCATTCAATGGATTTAAAGCATTCTCCCTCCCCATTATAAGCAGAGTTATTTGATTTTGCAGTAAAAAGAAAAAAAAATTGGAAAAAATGGCTTGGTGTCCCTGAGCTTAAACAGCAACAACTGCTCATTGAAAAGACAAATTATTTTGTGCTTAATATTCTCACACTCTGTATGCATGTGTTGGTATCTGTAGCATAAGGTATCAACAAACCACTGACCTTATTTATTCTCTGTCAAAATTCAAAATCTGTGTTCTGTCATGTGAGGTATAAACATTGTTAACATACACAGTGTGATTAAAAAAAAACATTTCAGTGAAATCAACAAAAGAAACTTATTTCTTATTGAAAAATGATTCTAGGGGCTGAGTAATCACTTAAGTGATTCTGTACAATTGGGTTGTGGGCTAAGGAATGTCTGTTCCTCCCTGTCCCTGATACTAACACATTCTTCCCAGCCTTTTGTAAGGGGCCTGCTGTCCAGTAGGACCACGGATAAGTTCCTTGTAGAGGCTGTTCCTGGAACGGCTGGACAAGGTCTCTTTTCTCTAAAGATAATGAAGATGGGGAAAAGCCTCCTTTAACTTAGCTGCAGGATTCCAAATATCATTGAGTAAACTTTAGTAGGACTCACAACATCTATTTCACCAGCGCACACGATGAGATTGCATTCTAGTAAGGAAACAAATGGCTTATCCAGTGTTCAATGATTTTGTTTGTTCGTCATCTTTGACTTTTCAAATGTAACTTTAAGAAGGAAAATGTAGTTGAATAATGAATGAATGCATTGAAAACACTTAGTGAAGGAGAGGGTGAATTTTGGCTACTCTCCTTTCATCTCATTAGATTGCTTTTACAAGTGTTTGATTTGAAGTCTTAATATGTTCAATGCACAGCTTCTTCACAGGTGGGCCATTGCATTTGGATGGCAGTGGCTGGGGTGGTTTTATTAGCACAGATGATCCTTCTAAGGTGTTTCTTTCAAGGAGCTTTTGGATTTCTGCTGCCTATTTCATTCATACTTTCCTGAACTAACATCTCTAACATGTCTAATTTTAAGCTTGTTTTAGTTGTTGTTTTTAAAGACAAGAGTCTTACTCTGTTGCCCTGGGTAGAGTGTGATGGCATCATAGCTCACTCTTGGGCTCAAGGGATCCTCTTGCCTCAGCCTCCCTTGTAGCTGGGACTACAGGTATATATCATAATACCCAGCAGTTCATTTATTTTATTTAGAGACAGGGTCTCACCCTTGCTCAGGCTGGTGCAAACTCCTGAATCAGGTGATCCACCCACCTCGGCCTTGGATTTTAAGGTCTTGACATAACCAGAAGAGGAAAAATATCCTAAATTTAACAGCTCAGTATTTCATGAAGACTAACATTTATACAGTCTGGTGGTCTTTGGGATGGGCAGTTATATTCTCTACCTGAGACTGAAGGAGGCTCTCAGGAAGAAATTGAAGAAAAATAGGACTCTTAAAATGATGTATTACTTTAGTTAAATGTAAAAATTCTGCATTAAAGGTCATTGGAAGAAAGTCTGGATAAGATGTCTCCTCATTGAAAGATGATTAAATAAATAAAAAATGGAAATTGAAAATGATTTTAGGGATACATAGCTAAAAGAATCAAACCGTGTTCCCTTACATACTTAATTTTAATGCCATCTATGACAGAGGTTAGCAAACATTTCCTTTAAAGAGTCAGAAAATATTTTAGCTTTAGGGGCCAAACAGATTCTGTTCTCATTATTTGACACTGATGTTTATAGCAAGAAAGGAGCCACAGATCACATGCAAAGCAATGTGTTTGGCTGTCTTCCAATAAAACCATATTTCTGGAAAAAAATTTCAAATTTCATACAGTTTTAATTTACCACCAAGTAATTTTCGTCTGAACTGTTTTAGTTAAAAAGGTAAAAGCCATTCTTAGTTCATGGACTAAGATGGCAATTAGACCAGATCTGTGCTACAATCTTAGTTTGCTTCTCCTGGGTCTGTAATAATAGTTTCAAAAGAATATCAGGAAGTACAAGATATAAAATAAAATTGAAGATAAAGAGCAATTTTGAACCTACATTTAAACTATGTTTAATTAGATAAAATTGTCTTGAGAATTTCACGTGTGTTCTTTGAAAGATTTGACATCTTCAAAGTTTTAACCTTTCTAGGTCTGACAAGACCTTGTTTGAGATGTTTTCAATATTTATACTTCTTTGTATTAAAGCCGATGTATGTACAACCCAATTAATTGAACAGTTGACATATGCCAGATATTATGCATACAGTGGAAATAGAGAAGTAAGAACATGCTTCCTGCTTTAAATTATCTTTTAAAAAGTGCAATTTGATAAGTACTGCCCCTACTGGCAATTATTTTCTTGCTTTCATTTTTCTCAAGGCTGAAATTCTTACCAAGATTCACATTCCTCTCCCAGACCTGGCTCCATCCTCCTTTTTCAGAAGACCGAGGCTACTGCCTGCACATCAGGCTAGGGAAGTCTTTTGGTTTACTAAACACAATATTTTTGTTTTAAGAATCCACTAGTATTCTTCTAAATGAAATGTGCTTGCTCCTCAATCCATCTGGCTATCAGAAATTCGTCTTTAAGGCATAGTTTAAGCAGTCAAGAAGCATTCTGAAACCTCTAGATAAGATTAAAATCCCTTTTCTACATGTTTATGTAGACTTCCATATCTTCTCTTTCAGTACATACTTGCAATTAATGATTTAATATCTGTCTTCTGGATATCCCTCATAGCCCAAAGCTGCAAAAAGACAAGAACCTTGCTGTTACACTCAGTATATGGTTCTGAAGCTTCATAGCTCATGGATTGACATACACTAGGACACGTGAGAGGTGTTCAAAGATATTTGCTCAGTTCGATTCAATTGCCAACCTCTCAGTACACATCAGTAAGTAAACAAAACATAATCCTTGCAATAGGATATTAGTTCTGCAGCTTTGAAACAGCCTGGTACAGACTTGGAACCAGTTTTTAAATCATGTTGGTGGAATACTGATAATGCTTTGCCAGGAATGTATATTGCTTATTGAATTTTTTTTGCCTTCACTAATGCTATATGAAGAGTGATATTTTCAAATTACAAAATACTTTATACTGAACTTTGTAAACTATATAGAGGTATACTCTCATCTCCCTCTGCCCAGCTTTCCAAATGATACTATCACATTTTGCCTATTGTTAAATTTTTTTGGTGTATTGGTACAAACTAGTTTGCATGCATTCATGAAATTATGTAGTGAATATTATTTTAAGACTGATGAAAAATCAGCAATCTTTTTGGCAATATTAAAGGTTAGCAAAATATCAGTGATCTTTTTTAAAAGAGATTGTAATTTTTTATGATAAAAATATTACCATATTATCCACTTTCTGTTTCATATTATTATCTAACTTGAAGTTATATAAACTGAGTCTACTAGTGTGAAGAAAGTCAAGACTGAAAAATTACCATAGTTCCATGAATTGGAAAATTGAGGGAGAGTACTAAACAGCGTATTTGTTTTGTTTAAGATACAGATAGTCCTTAAAGAACCAAAAATCACTAGTTTGGAAACTTGGTTAGAAAGAGACGCATTTTGAATATAGGGCTTCTGAATAGTTGAGTATGAGTATCTCATAAATATGAGTATCTCATTTTTTTTCACACTTGTAGGTTAAGAAATGAATAATGTAGTTGACATACTTCACTATAATTTAATAGAAAATAAACAAGTGATGTTGATGTTAATGTAGACGTGATCTCTTACCTCAAGTCACTTGATACTTTCCTTTAATTATTTTTATTATCTCCTTATCAAAAATAAAAAACTAGTAACTCGAATAGAAGTGAATTATTTATTAAATGA
The DNA here is from genome assembly GCF_027406575.1 of Nycticebus coucang. NCBI lineage: Eukaryota > Metazoa > Chordata > Mammalia > Primates > Lorisidae > Nycticebus > Nycticebus coucang. Next base: position 159,523,167 of record NC_069781.1, read on the forward strand.
CTTTAATAGATGCACATAAATACTCATATTCAGAGAGGCCAGGATGATACATGTTCATATTCACTAGGCAGTTAACATACATATTTAATATACCAATGAAATCTTTGTTATTTAACATAGGATGACTTTAAATTGAAGAAACTTGTATCTGCATTCTCACATTAAAAGTACTTGAATTATAAAGAAAATGAAAAAAAAAAAAAACTGAAGCCGTTTTATTGTTAAACCACCAGTAAATGAAGTAAAAACACTAATAAAATTCAACATAAAAATATTTCTCAATTATTCCTGGCAACTAAATATAAATAAGTTCCTGGTAACTAGTAATAATCAAAAGGATGTTATTTGTTTCTAATGTTACAAGATTAAATACATGATTTATTAAAAACCCATACTTACGAAACTTTTAATCTCTTATTTCTTTTTTCATTATTATTAAATCATAGCTGTGTACACTAATGCAATCATGGGGCACCATACACTGGTTTTATGAACAGTTTGACACATTTTCATCACACTGGTTAACATAGCCTTCCTGGCATTTTCTTAGTTGTTGTGTTAAGACATTCTACATTTACTAAGTTTCACATATACCCTTGTAAGATGCACCGCAAGCGTAATCCCACCAATCACCCGCTCCCTTCCTCTCCTCTCCCCCTCCTCCCTCTCCCCCCTCCCCCCTCCCCCTCCTCCCTCCTCCCCCTCCCCTCCCTCCCCTCCCCCTCCCTCCCCTCCCCCTCCCCTCCCTCCCCTCCCCCTCCCTCCCCTCCCCTCCCCCTCCCTCCCCTCCCCTCCCCCTCCCTCCCCTCCCCCTCCCCTCCCCTCCCCCTCCCTCCCCTCCCCCTCCCCTCCCTCCCCTCCCTCCCCTCCCCCTCCCCTCCCTCCCCTCCCTCTCCCTCCCCCCTCCCTCTCCCTCCCCCCTCTCCCTCTCCCTCCCCCTCCCTCTCCCTCCCCCCTCTCCCTCTCCCTCCCCCCTCTCCCTCCCCCCTCTCCCTCCCCTCTTCCCCTTCCCCCTCCTCTTCCCCTCTTCCCCCTCCTCTTCCCCTCTTCCCCCTCCTCTTCCCCTCTTCCCCCTCCTCCCTCCCCTCCCCTCTTCCCCTTCCCCCTCCCCTCCCCTCTTCCCCTTCCCCCTCCCCTCCCCTCCCCTCTTCCCCTTCCCCCTCCCCTCCCCTCTTCCCCTTCCCCCTCCCCTCCCCTCTTCCCCTTCCCCCTCCCCTCCCCTCTTCCCCTTCCCCCTCCCCTCCCCTCTTCCCCTTCCCCCTCCCCCCTCCCCTCCCCTCTTCCCCTTCCCCCTCCCCCCTCCCCTCCCCTCTTCCCCTTCCCCTCCCCCCTCCCCTTCCCCTCCCCCCTCCCCTCCCCTCTTCCCCTTCCCCTCCCCCCTCCCCTTCCCCTCCCCCCTCCCCTCCCCTCTTCCCCTTCCCCTCCCCTCTTCCCCTTCCCCCTCCCCTCCCCTCTTCCCCTTCCCCTCCCCTCTTCCCCTTCCCCCTCCCCCCTCCCCCTCCCCCCTCCCCCCTCCCCCTCCCCCCTCTCTTCTCCCTCTCCCTCCCCCTCTCCCTCTCCCTCCCCCCTCTCCCTCCCCCTCACTCCCTTCGCCATATGCTTAGGTTATGACTGGGTTATAGCTTTCATGTGAAAGCTATAAATTAGTTTCATAGTAGGGCTGAGTACATTGGATACTTTTTCTTCCATTCTTGAGATACTTTACAAAGAAGACTATGTTCCAGCTCTATCCATGTAAACATGAAAGAGGTAAAGTCTTCATCTTTCTTTAAGGTTGCATAATATTCCATGGTGTACATATACCACAATTTATTAATCCATTCGTGGATCGATGGGCACTGGGCTTCTTCCATGACTTAGCTATTATGAATTGGGCTGCAAATAAAAATTCTGGTACAAATATCTTTGTTGTGATGTGATTTTTGGTCTTCTGGGTATATGCCTAGTAGAGGAATTATAGGATTAAATGGCAGATCTTTTTTAGATCTCTAAGTGTTCTCCAAACATCTTTCCAAAAGGAATGTATTAACTTGCATTCCCACTAGCAGTGTAGAAGTATTCCCTTTTCTCCACATCCATGCCAACATCTCTGGTCTTGGGATTTTGTGATATGGACTAATCTTACTGGAGTTAGATGATATCTCAAAGTAGTTTTGATTTGCATTTCTATGATGATTAAAGATGATGAGCATTTTTTCATATGTCTGTAGGCCGTGCACCTGTCTTCTTCAGAGAAGTTTCTCTTCAAGACCCTTGCCCAGCCTGTGATGGGATCACTTGTTCTTTTCTTGCTTATACGTTTGAATTCTCTGTGGATTCTGGTTATTAAACCTTTGTCGGAGACAAAGCCTGCAAATATCTTCTCCCATTCTGAGGGCTGTTTGCTTGCTTTACTTACTGTGTTCTTGGCTATGCAGGAGCTTTTTAGTTTGATGAGGTCCCAGTAGTGTATTTTTGACACTGCTTCAATTGCCTGGGGGGTCCTCCTCATAAAATACTCGCCCAGACTGATTTCTTCAAGGGTTTTCCCTGCCCTCTCTTCTAGTATTTTTATAATTTTATGTCTTAAGTTTAAGTCTTTAATCCAATGAGAGTCTATCTTAGTTAATGGTGAAAGGTGTGTGTCCATTTTCAGTCTTCTACACGTTGCCAGCCAGTTTACCCAGCACCATTTGTTAAATACGGAATCTTTTCCCCATTGGATGTTTTTATCTGGCTTGTCAAAGATCAAATAACGGTAAGTAGCTGGATTCATCTCTTGGTACCTATTCTGTTTGAGACATCTACTTCTCTGTTTTTGTGCCAGTGCCATGCTGTTTTGATCACTATCGATTTATAGTATAGTCTGGGGGCTGGTAGCATGATTCCTTCTGCTTTGCTTTTATTTCTGAGTAATGGCTATTCGAGATTTTTTCTGATTCCGTATAAAACAAAGTATTATTTTTTCAAGATCTTTAAAGTATAACAGTGGAACTTTAATAGAGAATGCATTAAAATTGTATATTGATTTGGGTAGTATGGACATTTTAATGATGTTGATTCTTCCCAGCCATGAGCATGGTATGTTTTTCCATTTGTTAACATTTTCAGCTATTTGTTTTCTTAGAGTTTCATAGTTCTCTTTATAGAGATCTTTCACATCCTTTGTTAGGTAAACTCCCAAATATTTCATCTTCTTTGGCACTACTGTGAATAGAATAGAGTCCTTAACTGTTTTTTCAGCTTGACTATTGTTGGTATATATAAAGGCTACCGATTTATGAATTTTGATTTTGTAACCTGAGACGCTGCTATATTCCTTGATCACTTCTAAGAGTTTTGTAGTAGAATCCCTGGTGTTTTCCAGATATGCAATCATATCATCTGTGAAGAGTGAAAGTTTGATCTTTTCTGACCCTATATGGACACCCTTGATCGCCTTTTCTTCCTTAATTGTGATGGCTTAAACTTTTATTACACTGTTAAAGAGCAGTGGAGACAATGGGCAGCCTTGTCTGGTTCCTGATCTGAGTGGAAATGATTTCAGTTTAACTCCATTCAATATGATATTGGCTGTGGGTTTGCTGTAGATGGCGTCTATCAGTTTAAGAAATGTCCCTTCTATACCAATTTTCTTAAGTGTTCTGATCATGAAGGGATGCTGGATATTATCAAAAGCTTTTTCTGCATCAATTGAGAGAATCATACGGTTTTGGTTTTTTAATTTGTTTATGTGCTAAATTATACTTATAGATTTACATATATTGAACCAGCCTTGAGACCCTGGGATAAAACCGACTTGGTCATGATGTATAAGTGGTTTGATGTGTAGCTGGATTCTGTTTGTTAGGATCTTGTTGAATATTTTTGCATCTATATTCATTAGTGATATTGGTCTGTAATTTTCTTTTCTTGTTGTGTCTTTTCCTGGTTTGGTGATCAGGGTGATGTTTGCTTCATAGAACATGTTGGGTAGTATTCCTTCTTTTTCTGTATTTGGAAGAGGTTTAGTAATATAGGTACTAGTTCTTCTTTAAAGGTTTGGTAGAATTCTGACGTAAAGCCTTCTGGTCCCGGGCTTTTCTTTTTAGGGAGATTTTGTATGGCTGATGCTATTTAAGAACTTGATATGGGCCTGTTCAAAATTTCCACTTGATTCTGGCTAAGTCTTGGAAGGTGACGTGCTTCCAAATATCAGTCAATTTCCTTCAGATTTTCATATTTCTGAGAATAAAGTTTCTTGTAATATTAAGGATTTTTTGGATTTCTGAGGAGTGTGTTGTTTCATCTTTGTCATTTCTGATTGATGAGATTAGAGATTTTACTCTCTTTTTTCCTGGTTAGGTTAGCCAAAGGTTTATCTATTTTGATTTATTTATCTGTTGTATAACTCTTTTTTCAATTTCATTTAATTCTGCTCTAATTTTGGTTATTTCTTTTATTCTACTGGGTTTGGGGTTGAAATGTTCTTCCTTTTCCAGTTGTTTGAGATGTCCCATTAAGTTGTTAACTTCCTCTCTTTCTGTTCTCTTAAGGAAGGCTTGCAATTCTATAAATTTCCCTCTTAAGACTGCCTTTGCAGTATCCCAGAGGTTCTGATAATTCGTGTCTTCATTGTCATTTTGTTTCAAAAATTTGGCAATTTCCTTCTTGATCTCATCTCTGACCCAGCTATCATTCAGCATAAGGTGATTTAACTTCCAAGTTTTTGTATGAGTATGCAGATTCCTGTTGTTACTGAGTTTAACTTTTATTCCATGATGGTCTGAGAAGATGCAAGGAATAATTTCTATTCCTTTAAATTTACTGAGTTTAGACTTGTGACTTAAGATGTGACCAATTTTGGAATATGTTCCGTTGGCTGATGAGAAGTATGTGTATTCACTTTTGTTGGGATGAAATGTTCTGTAGATGTCTGCTAAATCCAAATGTTGGATGGTTAGGTTTAAATCTAAAATTTCTTTGCTCAGCTTCTTATTGGAGGATCTATGCAACACTGCCAAAGGAATGTTGAAATCTCTGACTATAATGGAGCTGAAGGAAATCAAGTTGCTCATGTCTGCTAGACTTTCTCTTATAAATTGAGGTGCATTCTGGTTGGGTGCATAGATAATAATTGAAATCTTACTATATTGAGTATTACCCTTAACAAATATGAAGTGACTATTCTTATTCTTCCTTACTTTGGTTGGTTTAAAGGCTATTGTATCTGCAAATAGAATTGCAACACCTGCTTTTTTCTGGTTACCATTTGCCTGAAATATGGATGACCATCCTTTCACCCTGAGCCTATATTTATCTCTTCAGGTAAGATGTGACTCTTGTATGCAGCAAATATCTGGCCTGAGTTTTTGTATCCATTCAGCCAACCTGTGCCTCTTTAGAGGAAGTTTAAGCCATTCACCTTAATTGAGAATATTGATAAGTCTGGTAAGATTTTGGGTATCGAGTTTTTCGAATGTTCAGTGGACATTTTTAATCCTTTCGCCACTGTGGAAGTTGGAGTTTGATCAAATTTTCTAAGTGAGTTTACTTTTGTGGTAGAGGATTGGTCTGTTCATTATGGAGTATAGGTCTGAGAATATCCTGAAGAGCTAGTTTGGTTATGGCAAATTTCTTCAACATATGAATGTCATTAAAGTATTTAATTTCTCCATCATAAATGAAACTCAGTTTAGCTGGATACAGGATCCGGGGTTGAAAGTTATTTTGCTTTAGGAGATTAAAAATTGATGACCACCCTCTTCTGGCTTGAAAAGTTTCAGCAGAGAGATCTGTAGTCATTCTGATATTCTTCCCTTTGTAGGTAATGGATTTCTTAAGTCTGGCTGCTTTCCAAACTTTCTCCTTCATATTAACTTTAGTGAAGTGAATTATTATATGCATGGGGGATGTCTTATTGGGATTGAGTCGTGCTGGGCTTCTGAAACTGCTATCTGAATTTCAGAATCTCTAGGCATGTCTGGAAAATTGTCTTTCATAATTTCATGGAGAAGGGCCTCTGTGCCTTGGGAGGCCACTTCATCACCTTCAGGGATTCCAAAGAAGCAGATATTAGCCTTCTTCAAATTATCCCAGAGCTCTCCGAGAGAATGATCTGTTTTTGCTCTCCATTTTTCTTCCTCTTTGAGAGTTTGGGAGCATTCAAAGGCTTTGTCTTCAATGTCAGAAATCCTTTCTTCTGCTTGCTCCACTCTGTTATTGAGGGATTCTACTGTATTTTTCAGATCTTTGAGGACTACAAATTCTTGCTTCAGTGCATGAAAATCTTTGGTGGTTTTGTCTTTAAATTCATTAAATTCTTGAGACAACTTTTGAATTTCTCCTCAAATTTCTAATTCCGACTTTTGAATTGCTCCTCGAATTTCTAATTCCAAATTTTCCTCCATTCTATTAATCTTGTTTGCGATCCAAATTCTGAATTCGATTTCTGACATCTCGGCCAGCTGTTTATGAATAGGTGCTTCAGTTATGTCTGCCATATCTTTCCTTGGGGCGGGGGGGTGGTTCTATTCTGGTTATTCATGTTACCAGAGTTTTTCTGCTGATTCTGCCCCATGATTGTTTTACACCGTTTGATTTTTCCCCTGGAGCTTGGTCAAGGACTCATAAAGTTATATGGCCTGAGAAACTGAGGACCGGTTTGGTGTGGTGGGGCTAAGTGGTTCTGTCTTGTTTTCAGCTGGTCTCTGTTCGACCCTAGTGAAACAGTTACTCTGGGTTGAAGTGTCAGCTGTGGAGAAATGCCAGCAATTATGTCACCCCATCCCCCACGGGCAACAATTGGAATAGGAAAATCAAACCTTACTACAACCACACACCCAAGGCACCACCTGAATAGTCCTTAGGTGATTGGCTCTGTTCAGAAGGTCCAAATCAATTGTTTCAGTCAGCACCTGTCTAAGGTGGGAGAGTTTAAAAGGTCTCTGGCTACTGGATCAAAGGGGTCAGGTGACTACTCAGATATGGCTTCCTCTGGTGCTCCACGGAGTTAGGAAGACCTACCCAGGAAGTAGATCAGTCTGGGAATGTTGATGCCTCCTTCCCCACCTTTCACCTCTGTCTTACCCAGTCACTGATAGCCCAGCAGGGCCGTGACTCAGTTGCCTGTAGTGAACAGATACTCCAGGTGTTTTCACCTGCCTGAATCACAAGGAAATCTATTTCTGCTCAGCCAGGCCGCTGTGCTCTGCCTCTGTCTAGCAGGGGGAGGTGAGGCCTGACAACTTCAGGTGCTTGATTGGGGGAAGGGGGTGTTCACTCAGTTCCAGCCTGCCCCTAATTGCAGTTACTGACAGAACAGAACAGAACAACTTTGTGGGAATTTGTTTCTGTCTCTGCTAAATTCCCCTGCAGAAGAGAAGCTGTTTTGAGTTCCCAGATCCTGCACCTCAGGCCCTGTGTTTGCTCTTGAAGGTTTGTATTCGGTTACCTGTCAGTTCTAGCCTCCTGTTTTCCTTTGTCTATAGCCTGATGATCCACTGATGGTTGGGTGTATCTTAGGCTCAGTAAAACTGTTCTCTGGGTCATGGGAACTTCCCTGGGAACTTCCCGGCTTTGTGTTCCACCCAGGCCAGTACTGCCTTAGGCAAGCCCTTTACTCACAGTGCCTGCGTTTCCGTCCCAGATCTGTTCTGTGGTGGTTGCCGCCTGAGTAAATGCCCGGCCTCCTCTGGTTGCCCAGGGAGATGGGGGTGTGGCTTCAGAATACCCGGGAGTGAGCACTATTGTTGCCAAAAGACAGCTGCTGCTCTGCGCCTCAGTGCATTGCTGGTCCGGTGTGGTTCCCTCTCAGCCCATGGTCCTCTCCTCACTCCCGTGCCATAGAGTCAGCACTGACCAGCTGCAGTTAAGGCCTGTCCACACCCCTTGAGAAATCACCCATGATTCTGGACTCCTGGGGGACAGGACTCCAGACCTCAGAGTGAGAGTGGAGAGTAGTGCTTGGAGCTCAGAATTGCAGGTAGAGAATATTTACAGTTTTATACAGTTTTATGCCTGGCATGAGAATGCTGTGGCATCCTAGTACAGGAGGTAGGTCCAGTTTTTAGTGGGTCTCTCCCGTGGAGTGTTGTGGGAGGACCTTTTTTTTTTTTTTTTTTTGTTTTTTTCATTGTAAGTATTATAATTTTCTTTTTTTTTTTCTTTTTTTTTTTATTAAATCATAGCTGTGTAATTGATATGATCATGGGGCATCATTCACTAGCTTCACAGACCATTTAACAAGTTTCACATATACCCTTGTAAGATGCGCCGCTGGTGTAATCCCACCAATCCCCTTCCCTCTACCCACCTCCCACCTCCCTCCCTTCCCTTTCCCCCTTCCCACTATTCTTAGGTTGTAACTGGGTTATAGCTTTCATGTGAAAACCCTAAATTAGTCTCATAGTAGGGCTGAGTACATTGGGTACTTTCTCTTCCATTCTTGAGATACTTTACTAAGAAGAATATGTTCCAGCTCCATCCATGTAAACATGAAAGAGGTAAAGTCTCCATCTTTCTTTAAAGCTGCATAATATTCCATGGTGTACATGTACCACAATTTATTAATCCATTCGTGGATTGATGGGCACTTGGGCTTTTTCCATGACTTAGCAATTATGAATTGGGCTGCAATAAACATTCTGGTACAAATATCTTTGTTATGATGTGATTTCTGGTCTTCCGGGTATATGCCCAGTAGAGGAATGACAGGATTGAATGGCAGATCTATTTTTAGATCTCTAAGTGTTCTCCATATCTCTTTCCAAAAGGAATGTATTAATTTGCATTCCCACCAGCAGTGCGAAAGTGTTCCATTTTCTCCACATCCGCGGCCAACATCTCTGGTCTTGGGATTTTGTGATATAGGCTAGTCTCACTGGAGTTAGGTGATATCTCAAAGTAGTTTTGATTTGCATTTCTCTGATGATAAAAGATGATGAGCATTTTTTCATATGTCTGAAGGCTGCACTCCTGTCTTCTTCAGAGAAGTTTCTCTTCAAATCCCTTGCCCAGCCTGTCATAGGATCCCTTGTTCTATTCTTCCTAATGCGTTTGAGTTCTCTGTGGATTCTGGTTATTAAACCTTTGTCGGAGACATAGCCTGAAAATATCTTCTCCCATTCTGAGGGCTGTTTGCTTGCTTTACTTACTGTGTTCTTGGCTGTGCAGAAGCTTTTTAGTTTGATCAAATCCCAGTAGTGTATGTTTGAAGCTGCTTCGATTGCCCGGGGGGTCCTCCTCATAAAATACTAACCCATCCCAATCTCTTCAAGTGTTTTCCCTGCACTCTCCTCTAGTATTTTTATAGTTTCGTGTCTTAAGTTTAAATCTTTGATCCAGTGAGAGTCTATCTTAGTTAATGGTGAAAGGTGTGGGTCCACTTTCAGTCTTTTACAGGTTGCCAGCCAGTTCACCCAGCACCATTTGTTAAATAGGGAATCTTTTCCCCACTGAATGTTTTTAATTGGCTTGTCAAAGATTAAATAATGGTAAGTAGCTGGATTCATCTCTTGATTCTCTATTCTATTCCAGACATCTACCTCTCTGTTTTTGTGCCAATACCATGCTGTTTTGATCACTATTGATTTGTAGTATAGTCTGAGGTCTGGTAGCATAATTCCTCCTGCTTTGTTTTTATTTCTGAGTAATGTCTTGGCTATTCAAGGTTTTTTCTGATTCCATATAAAACAAAGTATTGTTTTTTCCAGATCATTAAAGTGTGACAGTGGAGCTTTAATAGGGATTGCATTGAAATTATATATTGCTTTGGGTAGTATAGACATTTTAACTATGTTGATTCTTCCAGCCATGAGCATGGTATGTTTTTCCATTTGTTAATATTTTCAGCTATTTCTTTTCTTAGAGTTTCATAGTTCTCTTTATAGAGATCTTTCATGTCCTTTGTTAGATAAATTCCCAAATATTTCATCTTCTTTGGCACTACTGTGAATGGGATAGAGTCCTTAACTGTTTTTTCAACTTGACTGTTGTTGGTATATATAAAGGCTACCGATTTATGAATGTTAATTTTGTAACCTGAGACCCTGCTGTATTCCTTGATCACTTCTAAGAGTTTTGTAGTAGAGTCCCTAGTGTTTTCCAGATATACTATCATATCATCTGCGAAGAGTGAAAGTTTGATCTCTTCTGATCCTATATGGATACCCTTGATCGCCTGTTCTTCCCTAATTGCAGTGGCTAAAACTTCCAATGGAAACAATGGGCAGCCTTGTCTGGGTCCTGATCTGAGTGGAAATGATTCCAATTTAACTACATTCAATATGATATTGGCTGTGGGATTGCTGTAGATGGTCTGTATCGGTTTTAGAAATGTCCCTTCTATACCGATTTTCTTAAGTGTACTGATCATGAAGGATGCTGGATATTATCAAAAACTTTTTCTGCATTGATTGAGAGAATCATATGGTCTTTGTTTTTTAATTTGTTTATGTGCTGGATTACATTTATAGATTTACGTATATTGAACCAGCCTTGAGATCCTGCGATAAAACCGACTTGGTCATGATGTATAAGTGGTTTGATGTGTAGCTGGAGTCTGTTTGTTAGGATCTTGTTGAATATTTTTGCATCTATATTCATTAGTGATATTGGTCTATAATTTTCTTTTCTTGTTGGGTCTTTCCGTGGTTTGGGGATCAGGGTGATGTTTGCTTCATAGAACGTGTTGGGTAGTCTTCCTTCTTTTTCTACCTTTTGGAACAGGTTGAGTAACATAGGTACTAATTCCTCTTTAAAGGTTTGGTAGAATTCAGACGTGAAACCATCAGGTACCAGGCTTTTCCTTTTAGGGAGGTTTTGTATGGTTGATGCTATTTCCGAACTTGATATGGGCCTGTTCAACATTTCCACTTGATTCTGGCTAAGTCTTGGAAGGTGACATGCTTCCAAGTATCGGTCAGTTTCCTTCAGATTTTCATATTTCTGAGAATAAAGTTTCTTGTAATATTCATTAAGGATTTTTTGGATTTCTGAGAAGTCTGTTGTTATTTCGTCTTTGTTGTTTTTGATTGATGAGATTAGAGATTTTACTCTTTTTTTCCTTGTTGGGTTGGCCAAAGGTTTATCTATTTTATTGACCTTTTCGAAAAACCAGGCTTTTTGATTTATTGATCTGTTGTATTATTCTTTTGTTTTCAATTTCATTTTATTCTGCTCTAATTTTGTTTATTTCTTTTCTTCTACTGGGTTTGGGGTTGGAATATTCCTTTTCCAGTTGCTTGAGATGTCCCATTAAGTTGTTAACTTCCTCTCTTTCTGTTCTCTTGAGGAAGGCTTGCAGTGCTATAAATTTCCCTCTTAGAACTGCCTTTGCAGTGTCCCAGAGGTTCTGATAGTTCATGTCTTCATTGTTTTTTTGTTCCAAAAAATTGGCGATTTCTTTCTTAATCTCATCTCTGACCCAGCTATCATTCAGCATAAGGTATTTAACTTCCATGTTTTTGTATGAGTATGCAGATTCGTGTTGTTACTCAGCTCAAGTTTTATTCCATGGTGGTCTGAGAAGATGCATGGAATAATTTTTATTCCTTTAAATCTACTGAGGTTAGACTTGTGACCTAAGAAGTGATCGATTTTGGAGTAAGTTCCATGGGCTGATGAGAAGTATGGGTATTCAGTTTTGTTGGGATGAAATGTTCTGTAGATGTCTGCTAAATCCAAATGTTGATGGTTAGGTTTAAATCTAAGATTTCTTTGCTCAGCTTCTTGTTGGAGGATGGATCCAACACTGCCAAAGGAGTGTTGAAATCTCCGACGATTATGGAGCTGGAGGAAATCAAATTGCTCATGTCTGTTAGAGTTTCTTTTATAAATTTATGTGCATTCTGGTTGGGTGCATAGATATTAATAATTAACATCTCATCATAGTGAGTATTACCCTTAACAAATATGAAGTGACCATTCTTGTCCTTCCTTACTTTTGTTGGTTTAAAGCCTATTGTATCTGCAAATAAAATTGCAACACCTGCTTTTTTCTGATTACCATTTGCCTGAAATATGGATGACCATCCTTTCACCCTGAGTCTGTATTTGTCTTTGAGGTTAAGATGTGACTTTTGTACGCAACAAATATCTGGCCTGAATTTTTGTATCCAGTCAGCTAACCTATGCCTCTTTAGAGGACAGTTTAAGCCGTTCACATTAATGGAGAATATTGATAAGTCTGGTGAAGTTTTGGGTATCGAGTTTTTCAAAAGTCCAGTGGGCATTTTTAATCCTTTCGCCAGTGTGGAAATTGGAGTTTGATCTGAAGTTTCTGAGTGAGTTTACTTTTGTGGCATAGGATTGGGTTGGTCATTATGGAGGATAGGTCTGAGAATATCCTGAAGAGCTGGTTTGGTTATGGCAAATTTCTTCAACATATGAATGTCATTAAAGTATTTAATTTCTCCATCATAAATGAAACTCAGTTTAGCTGGATACAAGATCCTGGGTTGAAAGTTATTTTGCTTTAGGAGATTAAAAGTCGGTGACCACCCTCTTCTGGCTTGAAAAGTTTCAGCAGAGAGATCTGCAGTCATTCTAATATTCTTGCCTTTGAAGGTAATGGTTTTCTTTCTCCTGGCAGCTTTGAGGATTTTCTCCTTCATATTAACTTTATGAAGCTAATTATGATATGCCTTGTGGATGTCTTATTGGGGTTGAGTCGTGCTGGGGTTCTGAAGCTGTCCGCTATCTGAATTTCAGAATCTCTAAGCATGTCTGGAAAATTCTCTTCATAATTTTATGCAGAAGGGCCTCTGTGCCCAGCGAGGCCACTTCATCTGTTTCTAGAACTCCTATGATTCGAATATTCACCTTCTTCGAATTATCCCAGAGCTCTCTGAGAGAGTGATCCGTTTTTGCTCTCCATTTCTCTTCCTCTTTGAGAGTTTGGGAGCGTTCAAAGGCTTTATCTTTGATGTCAGAAATCCTTTCTTCTGCTTGCTCCATTCTGTTACTGAGGGATTCTACTGTATTTTTCATATCTTTGAGCGCTGCAAATTCTTGCTTCAGTGTGTCTAAGTCTTTGGTGGTTTTGTCTTTAAATTCGTTAAATTCTTGAGACAGCTTTTGAATTTCTCCTCAAATTCCTAATTCCACTTTGTTAATCTGGTCTGCAATCCAAATTCTGAATTAGATTTCTGACATCTGAGGCAGTTGTTTATGAATGGGATCTTCAATTACATCTGCAATATCTTTCCTTGGGGGGGTTGATCTATTCTAGTTATTCATGTTACCAGAGTTTTTCCGCTGATTCCGCCCCATGGTTGTTTTACTTTCCCCTGTGGCTTTGTCGAGTGCCTGTACAGTGTTGTGGCCTGAGAAACTGGGGCCCTGTCTGGTGTGGGGGGGCTAAGTGGTTCTGTCTTGTTTTCAGCTGGTTTCTGTTCCACCCTAGTGAAACAGATACTCTGGATTGAAGTCTCAGCTGTGGAGAAATATCAGCAATTAAGTCACCCCGCCCCCCACTGGCAAATAATTGGAAAAGAAAAATCAAACCTTTCTACCACTGTGCACCTAGGACACCACCTGATTTGTCGTCAGGTGATTGGTTCAGTTCAAAAATGTCCAAATCAATTGTCTCAGTCTGCACCTGTCTCGGGTGAGAGAGTTTAAGAGGTCTCTGGGAACTGGATCACAGGGGTCTGGTGACTACTCTGGTGTGGCTTGCTCCAGTGCTGCGTGGAGTCAGGAGAAGCCACCTAGCCTATAAATCAGTCTGGGAAGGTTGCTGCCTCCTTCCCAACCTTGCACCACTTCACACCCAGTCACTGATAGCCCTGCAGTTGGCTGACCCAGTTGCCTGTAGTGAATCGGTACTCCAGGAGTTTGTACCTGCCTGAATCACAAAGAAGTCTGCCAGGCCGCTGTACTCTGCCTCTCTCCAGCAGGAGGAGGTGAGGCCTGACAACCTCGAGTGCTAGATGAAGATTGAGGGGTTTTCACTCAGGTCCAGTCTCGCCCCTGATTAATGTTACTGACAGAACAGAACAGAACAACTCTGCGTTTCCCCTGCAGAAGAGAAGCTGAGTTGAGTTCCAAATCAGCTTGTCTTTGCTCTTGTATTGTCTATAGGCTGATGATCCCCTGAGGGCCAGGTGTGTCTTAGGTTTAGTAAAGTGGACCTCTGGGTCAGCTCCGCCCTGGGAGTTTCCCTGGTTTGCAAGTTGGAGTTGCCTCAGGCAAACTCAGAGTCTCTGGTTGCCCAGGGAGACAGGGGGTGTGGCTTCTGAATATTCTGTAGTGAGCCGTATTGCTAGCAAAAGAGGGCTTTTGCCCGATGGCTCAGGCAACCGTTGCTCCAGTGTAGCTCCCCTCCAGCAAACCGTCCTCTCTCCGCTCCTGTATCCCAGAGTCTGCACCAACCGGCTGCAGCCCAGCACTGTCTACACCCCTTGAGCAATCGCCCAAGAGTCTGGATTCCTGGGGGACAGGCCTCCAGACCTTGGAGTGAGAGCAGAGGGGAGCACAGGGGATGCTGGAAGCCTGGGGCTGCGGGCAGAAAACACACACAGTTTTACACAGTTTTATGCCTGGCTGCATTGTCACCAAAAGACGGCTGTTGCACTGTGAATCAGGGAACTGCCACTCTGGTGCAGTCCTCTCTCCACTGACCGACCGGGACTGGCCTCCAGACCCCAGTGTGAGTGAAGGGGAGCGCTGCGAGCTCAGAATTCCAGGTAGAGACTATATACAGTTTATACAGTTTTATGCCTGGCAGGAGGATGCCGTGGCACCCTAGTAGGGGAGGTAGGTCCAGTTTTTAGAGGGTCTCTCCAGTGGAGTGTAGTGGGAGGACCTTTGAACTCTGCCCAGTTGTTTGTGGGGCACTCTGAGCCGTTCTCATGGGGGAGGGGACTCCCGTCTGCTTGGTGATGGATTTTGTACCTTTTGTTTGTATCCTTGTGGTCGCAGCTCACCTCAGCAGGGTTGACGTGCGTCCTACAACCTTCTGTCTTAGTGCAGCTCAAATTCACCAGGTTACTTGCTGAATTTTTGTCCTCTAACTCTCCTTCTGAACGGGAGCCTCTGTGGAAAGCTGGCTTCAGTCAGCCATCTTGTCTCCTCCCCGGGAGGACCTTTGAACTCTGATCATTTGTTTGTGGGGCACTCTGATCTGTTCTCATGGGGGAGGGGACTCCCATCCACTTGGTGATGTATTTTGTACCTTTTGTTTGTATCCTTGTGCTCGTAGCTTGCCTCAGCGGGGTTGATGTGCATTCTTCAACCTTCTCTCTTGGAGCATCTCTAATCCACCAGGTTACTTGCTTAATTTCTGTCCTATAACTCTCCTTCTGGATGGAAGCCTCCGTGGAAATCTGGCTTCAGTCAGCCATCTTGTCTCCGCCCCTGAATCTCTTAATTCTTATTAGTGTTCCATAGTAATAGTATATTTAACTATTAAAGTTTTTTAAAGTAACATTTACAAGTTTGATTTTCAAGAAATATGATAGTAACAAATTTGTTAACATGCTTAATTTCTGTCCTATAACTCTCCTTCTGGATGGAAGCCTCTGTGGAAATCTGGCTTCAGTCAGCCATCTTGTCTCCGCCCCTGAATCTCTTAATTCTTATTAGTGTTCCATAATAATAGTATTTTTAACTATTAAAGTTTTTTAAAGTAACATTTACAAGTTTGATTTTCAAGAAATATGATAGTAACAAATTTGTTAACATGGATTCGAGCCAGAATGAGCTAGAATAACTGGAATTCATGTATTCAGGAGGGAGACATTTGGATCAGGAGTAATTCTAACTATGATATGCTATAGGAGTTCATAGAATGTGTAAGGTGTTAATTATAAACACATTACATGAATAAAATCATGTTTTCTTTCAGAATTTGGTGAACCCTAAGTACCACCAGATATAGTAGACTTTTGATATTCATTGTGACATATTTTAAACATTTCTTTATAAGAGCACCAAGGCATTCATGCTTTGGTAATTTTCCCAGGAATATGAAATGGATGCTGTGATTTGTGTTAGTCAGTCTAGTTAGGCTTTCTTGAAAAGTTTTATATTTTGGTATCAGGCCCTGATCACCAGGCAAAGTTCAGGCAGGTGACAGAGTCCTGGGTAATCATCACATACTGTATTGCTGGCAGCAATTATCTGCCCAGAGGTGGGCACGTCATCCAAGCATGAATAATGAGCATCCTTTTGTGGCATCAATATGTGGATGCAAGGAGACAATTTTCTGTATTGCTGGGATTTCTAAATTGCAGCTCTCATATCCTGGTCTTCATCATCTGTAGACTTTTTGCAAAAAAAAAAAAAAAAAACAAAACAGAGAATTAGACCACTACCCAAGGAAAAACAGAAGACTAGAGAAGATCTAAGAGTTGAAAGATGTATTTCTCCCTGAGACTTCTTTAGAAATTATAAATTTATTAAGGATGTAGGTACCCAGATATATAAAGCAGATAAGAAAGTCATTTCATAATTAAACTAATGAGGTAGAAACCTATTTTTTTTTTTTTTTTTTACAAAAAGTCATTTTTGTGTATCTACTTACATACAGTTGGGAAAGTTCTATAAATATGAGAGATTTGAAGTGGGATTTCCATTGAAAAGTGTTGCCAAATGCATTTATGTTAATATAAATGGTGCTTACTCAACCATTCTGATCAAAATTAAATAATTCCGCATCAGATTACAGCTAGCCTGTATGAAATAACTTTCTTATCTGCTTTATATATCTGGGTACCTACATCCTTAATAAATTTATAATTTCTAAAGTCTCATTATAGAAAATGCCAGGGAAAACAAGCAGAATTTGCAGCTTTTCAGTGTTGCTTAATCCAAACAAAAATGTTTATATTTTTTCATTGAAAGCTCATATGGCTCAAACTACACATTAATCTTTCTTGTTTCTTTTTGTTTTTATTAAGTCATACTGTATGCCTTGATGCATTTATGGGATTTAGTATAGTGATTTGAAATACAATGTGAAATGCTTACAATGAACTGATTAGCACATACATTATTATATTCTTAATAGTTTTGAAATGTACCACTTCATAATGCACATTGGGTAAGGTCCCCCCAATACACTCCCTCTTTCTGCATCCCCCTCCCACTACCCCCTCCCCTGTCTCTCCTCTTCCCTTCTACTTTCTGGACTATAGTTATGTTTTACCATTTGTATGAATGTGTAGGTGATTATATACTGATTTCATAGTAGTATTGAATACAATGGATGCTTTTTTTTTTACCATTCATGGGATACATTACTAAGAAGAATATGTTCCAGCTCCATCCAGGTAAGCTTTCAGCCCACATTAATCTTTCTCTTCACAACCTCCCGCCAATAAATGAGTCAATGCATTTTTTATTAGAGAAAACCTGAAAGTCAAAGCCCTTCTGATGCTGGGGTGGGGATAAAGTATCCTTTTGGTAAGCAAGAATGTGATATGTGTGCACCTGTGTCTGTGTGTTACTCTATTGTTTAATTTTTTTTTTTTTTTTATATATGGAGTTATTTCTTGCTATGAGGCTACTAAATCTAAGGTGTCTATACCTATGAATGGTATTAGAGCCAATTTATAAGATCAAATGTGGGTAAGAAATCAGCCCTCAAAGTCAGCTGGCTGGTAGTCATTAAATAATACAAGGTCAATTATAAGACTCAGAATATCGTGTAGAAGCTGTGTAAAACAAAACCTTAAAATCCAAGGACCCAATCCAAAGACAGAACATTCTGGAATCTCACAATTAAAATAGAACAGAGTTCTAAGAAGTCTAGAGTCAGGTTCAATAGCTGCAGATCAGGATGCAGAGAATCAAGCACAATTTAGTTGGAGTTCACAACAGGATTAAAAGTATGTAAATAATACTTAGGAAACAGAATATGGTAAAGTTTTGTGATTAAATGTGTTGCAGAAGGGAGTGTGTTAACTGAAGTCAGTTTGACTACATGCCCGCTGGATATTTAATGATGGCACAAAGGAAAAACATTGAGCTGGTTGCCTTCATTGATTTGATTTTTGTTCTTTACATTTTACTGTCTATTCTGAAATTGTCTCAAGAATGAAAAGTGAGGCCATAGAGTGCACAATTGTTTCCCTGTCCAAACATTCTATCGGTTTTGATTATACTTTGATGCTGAAAATAAATAAGCCATAGCCATTTGTTTCTCTCATCTATCTCTTGATTTCTAACTATTCCATTTCTGAGCTGTCTTGAATGAGAATTAATTTTTACTGTGCTTTCCCATAGACTGGGGAAAGAATGTCTTCATGCATGAAATTTCTGTGATTTTTTTTTTCAAAGTCTTGACATTATTGCTTCTCAGCACTCTCTGAGTGCTTGAGTCTTTGAAGGAAGGAGAGCAATGTTATGAAACAAGAAAGGAGTACCAAGCAGGTGGAAACCCTCATTATTTGTATCTTCTTTAGCAAAGAAATAAAGAGGTGTTTCTTCATCTTCACCTTGCTAAGCTCAGGTGAGAAGAGACTTTTTGCCCGCATTCAGCCCCAAAGTCCGTAGGAATATGTGGACTATATGAAAATGATGTAAAAGGTCCCTGTGGATTGACCTTTCTTTTACATCATTTTCATTCCAAAGTCCCTAGGAATATGTGGACTATATGAAAATGATGTAAAAGGTCCCTGTGGATTGACCTTTCTTTTACATCATTTTCATTCCAAAGTCCCTAGGAATATGTGGACTATATGAAAATGATGTAAAAGGTCCCTGTGGATTGACCTTTCTTTTACATCATTTTCATATAGTCCACATATTCCTAGGGACTTTGGGATGAATGCGGGGCAAAAAGTCTCTTCTCACCTGAGCTTAGCAAGGTGAAGATGAAGAAACACCTCTTTATTTCTTTGCTAAAGAAGATACAAATAATGAGGGTTTCCACCTGCTTGGTACTCCTTTCTTGTTTCATAACATTGCTCTCCTTCCTTCAAAGACTCAAGCACTCAGAGAGTGCTGAGAAGCAATAATGTCAAGACTTTGAAAAAAAATCACAGAAATTTCATGAAGACATTCTTTCCCCAGTCTATGGGAAAGCACAGTAAAAATTAATTCAGCTATTAAAAAAAATGGAGACTTTACATCCTTTGTATTAACCTGGATGGAAGTGGAAGACATTATTCTTAGTAAAGCATCACAAGAATGGAGAAGCATGAATCCTATGTACTCAATTTTGATATGAGGACAATTAATGACAAAGTTATGGGGAGGGGAGGAAAAGCAGAAAGAGGGACGGAGGAAGGAGGGGGGGTGGGGCCTTGGTGTGTGTCACACTTTATGGGGGCAAGACATGATTGCAAGAGGGACTTTGCCTAACAGTTGCAATCAGTGTAACCTGGCTTATTGTACCCTCAATGAATCCCCAACAATAAAAAAAAAAAAAAAATTTGAAAAAAAAGGTCAATCCATTCAAATAAAGAATTAACCTGCAAGGCAGGTTTTTGCAAAAGTTTTGATGAAGAGAGCAATATTTTGGTCCTCAGCATTATTTTAAATATTCATCTTCTAATGCTCATGTATACGGTACCAATAGAAAGAAGACAATTAAAAATGGAAAAGAAATGTGATAGTTAATCACCTTATCCATATATATGGTATATGTAGATCAAGTGAGATAATGAGTGTGAAGGTCTATTTGCATTTTCTCATGTGACAAGATTGGTGTCATTAACATCCAGATGACTCCGTTTCTTAGTCAAATGGGGACAAAAGGCTTATGCAAAGTCACATCCCTAATATGTTAATAATGGTGAGTTCTACTCTGGGATTTTTTACTTCTGCTCTATGTATATTTTTATGATTTCTCTGTAGGTCACAGAGAGTATTGTACATCTGGAGCAATGCAAAGGAAGATATGGCAAAACTGTAGCAGAGCGGTGAGGCCAGGGCAATTACTATGGAAAAAAGTCAAACACTTTCTGATAGGTGAACATCAATGATGGTCTTTTAGCAAGGATGTAATATAATATATTTGCACTCTAAGAAGCCCCCCTGGCAAAAAGAAGGTGATTTATCTCAGGATTTAGTCAAGAGGTGCTACAGTTTGCATCCTATACCAGAGGGTCACCTGCCAAGGGAAGTAAAACTTAACTGGAGGAAGAAAGATAATTATGGAAGCAAAGGTCTCCTCTTCTTTACTTCTGAGGGATCATGGTCCTCCAAATAAAATATCCAAGGAAGAAATGCCTTAGCTATGTGCCCACGAGGACAGGAAGTAAGGATGCTCCTAGATGAACCTGGAGATGGACTCTAAGGTGACAATCTATAGGAGGTGTCTTCAAAGTATAGCCCAGAACTGCAGCATTAGCATCACTGGGAACTTGTTAGAAATACAAATTCTTAAAACATACTTCAGACCTAAATAAAATTCTTGCAACTCACTTAAGACCTTCTGAATCAGAAAATCTGGGGTGGTTCTGAAAACCTGTGCTTTAACAAGCTTCTCAGATGACTTTGATGCAGCTAAAGTTTGAGAACCACTAGAACTACAAAAGTGGGTATTAACTGGTGATGACTTGGCTCTCCAGGGGCCACTTCAGAGTGTCTGAAGATGTTACTTAATACAAAATGCATTCTCTCCCCCTCTCCATTTCTGTTACACATATAGACATATATACAGAGGGTGCCAAAAATGTACACACATTTTAAGAGACATTGTTGGAAGTAAAATCAATCATTCTCAAAAAGTGTCTGAATTGCGGGTAAAATGGATGTATGTAGCATGCCCAGGCATGCTTGACCAGTAACAATGATAACTTCAATTCAACTTTGAAAAGTAATACATAGATAACATCTCTTAGAAGGTGCATCTTACAAGGGTATATGTGAAACTTGGTAAACGGTCTGTGAAGCTAGTGAATGATGTCCCATGATTATATCAATGTACACAGCTATGATTTAACAAAAAAAATAAAAAAAGTTCATGATTTTTGCTACCCTCTGTATATCTGTATATTCATGTACACAACCGTACACCTGCATATGATCACATTAACATTCTACTTTTAATGATGAGTGCCTCAAGACATGGTAATATTATCTTCCCAAAGTATTTGCTACATAGGCACATGTATTTGAGCCCAGGTTCCATAACTAATTTTAAAGTTTCAGGATTTTGTGATCTCCTTTTCTTTTTTTTCATTTCTCTTTCACTCTGTAAATCCAAATTTTACTTTTAGTGTGTGTCATAAATCTTACAATATAAAAATGAATGACTGAAGATTCCTCCCTGTAGAGATTTCATTCTGCCTTGGGGAAAATATCACATTCTTTGCTGTGTGTGTGTATGTAAAATTGTTGCAGTAAATATTATCCAAAATGTTTTAGACTTTTGGAAGAGGAATAAATGGGGATGCACTTAGACTCTTTACTGATAAGCAATATGAGTTTACCTGCCAAGATAGTAAGCTGGGAAGTAAAAACTAACAACAGAAATGAAACCCATCAAAATGGATTTTAAAAATGTGCAGATGAGGAAATAAAAGCTGAGAGATTAAATATCCAAGTTCACACAGTTGAAGTCAGAGTTAGGATTATAATTCACAGATATATGACTCAATGGCCATTCAAAAAAGACAAAAAAATTCATAAGCCAGGTGTAGAATGTTCTTTCATATGTACCATTTGAGGAACTGAGTCATTGGAAGAGGAGTAGGACTGGGGTGGGAAAGAGTAGGAAGGATTTGTACAGAAATGGATTGAAGAAAAATTATAGATCTCTAGATCCAGATGGAAAATTAATCTCTTAAAGGAGAATGACAATGACTAATAGATGTCATCTTTTTTTGCTTTTAGTTTCAGATTAATGTGAGGGTACAAATAACTATATTACATTGTTTGCATTTCTTAGGTAAAGTTCAAGTTGTAGTTGAGCCCTTCACCCAGGGGATGTGCGGTACACCCTTACATTGTGCTCAGAACATGAGAGTTTACCGATTCCCTTCCTTCTGTCTCTGCTTTTTCTCCTCCCCCTTCACCCCCACTTGAATGTAATTGCATTTTTCTCTCATGTGGGCATGTAGTTTGTTTATCTATTGGTTTCATATTATTATTGCATACATTTAATACTTTTCCATCCTTGTGATATTTTACTAAAAAGAATGTTCTTCCCCTCCTTTGTTAGGTATATTCCTAGGTATTTAATTTTCTTTGAAACTTTGGTGAAGGGAGTTGTGTCCTTAATTAGCTTCTCATCTTGACTGTTATTGGTGTATACAAAGGCTACTGACTTGTGGACATTGCTTTTGTATCCTGAGACATTACTGTATTTTTTGATGACTTCCAGAATCTTGTGGTTGAGTCTTTGGGATTCTCTAAGTATAAGATCATGTCATCAGCAGAGAGGGAGAGTTTGACCTCCTCTGCTCCCATTTGGATTCCCTTTATTTCCTTGTCTTGCCTAATTGTATTGGCTAGAACTTCCAGCACTATGTTGAATAGTAAAGGTGACAGAGGACAACCTTGTCTGGTTCCAGTTCTAAGAGGAAAAGCTTTCAGTTTTACTCCATTCAGTAAAATATTAGCTGTGGGTTTGTCATAGATAGCTTCAGTCAATTTCAGAAATATGCCACCTATGCCTATACTCTTCAGTGTTCTAGTTAGAAAAGGATGCATGAAAAAAGCCAACAATCCCATATATCAGTGGGCAAGAGACATGGATAGAACATTCTCTGAAGAAGACAGACGAATGATTAACATATGAAAAAATGTTCATCATGCCTATCTATTAGAGAAATGCAAATCAAAACCACCCTGAGATACCATCTAACTCCAGTGAGAATGACCGTCATCACAAAATCTCAAAACTGCAGATTCTGGCATGGATGTGGAGAGAAGGAACACTTTTACACTGCTGGTGGGACTGCAAATTAATACAACCTTTTTGGAAGGAAGTATGGAGAACCCTCAAAGCACTCAAGGTGGACCTCCCATTTGATCCTGCAATCCCATTACTGAGCATCTACCCAGAAGGAAAAAAATCCTTCTATCCTAAGGACACTTGCACTAGACTGTTTATTGCAGCTCAATTTATAATCTCCAGAATGTGGAAACAGCCTAAATGCCTACCAACCCAGGAATGGATTAACAAGCTATGGTATATGTACACCATGGAATACTATTCAGCCATTAAAAAAATGGAGACTTTACATCCCTTGTATTAACCTGGATGGAAGTGGAAGACATTATTCTTAGTAAAGCATCACAAGAATGGAGAAGCATGAATCCTGAATCCTATGTACTCAATTTTGATATGAGGACAATGATATGACAATTAAGGTCACAGTGGGGGTGGGGGAAGGGGAGAGCAGAGAGAGAAAGAAGGAGGGCAGGGTGGAGAAAGGAAGAGCAGAGAGAGGGAAGGAGGGAGGGGGTGGGGCCTTGGTGTGTGCCACACCTTTTGGGGGTAAGACATGATTGCAAGAGGGACTTTGCCTAACAAATGCAATCAGTGTAATCTGGTTTATTGTACTCTCAATGAATCCCCAACAACACCACCAAAACAAAGAATGTTCTTCACCTCCATTTAGGTAAATACAAAACATGTAAAATTTCCATTTTCTTATGGCTGAATAATATACCCATACCACAGTTTATTAATCCATTCATGAGTTGGTAGACACTTGGCTTGATTCCATGTCTTGGCAGTTACAAATTTAGCTGCAGTGAACATTCTAATGCAAATGTCCTTTGGGTGAAATGAGTTTTTTTTTTCCCTTTTGTGTAGTGTAGCTAGTAATGGGATTGCAGGATCAAAAGAAAGGTTTACTTTCAGCTCTTTGAGGATTCTACATACTTCTTTTCACACAGGCTGTATTATTTTGCAGTCCCATGAGCAGTGTAAAAGTGTTTCCTTCTCCCCACGTCTACACCAGCTTCTGCAGCTTTGGGATATTGTGATGTGGGCTATTCTCACTGGGGTTAGGTGATATCTTAGGGTGGTTTTGATTCCCATTTCTCTGATTAAGTATAATGAGTATTTTTTCATGTGTTTACTCATTTATCTATCATCTTCAGAGAAGGTTCTGTTCATGTCTCACACCCACTTACAAATGGCATTGTTTGTTCTTTTGTTGATTAGTCTGTAGATTCTACTTATCAGCCCTTAGTCATATTTGTAACATGCAAATATCTTCTTCCACCTCGAAGGTTGCCTGTATGGTTTAGTTGTTGTACCATTACCTGTGCAGAAGCTTTTTGTTTAGATCTATCCTGTTCATTTCTTTTTGCTGTTGCTGCAATTGCCAAGGGAGTCTTCTTTATAATAGCCTATAAACGCTTTACCCAGGCCAATGTTGTTAAAAGTTTCCTCACACTTTCTTCTCAATTTTTTATTGTTTTGTGTCTTAAGTTTAAATCTTTTATCCACAGTCAATTTTTGTAAGTGGTGAGAGGTCAGGTCCAGTTTTAATCTCAGTCTTCTACGTGTGGCTAACCAGTTCTCCCAGCACAATTTATTAAATAGGGATTTGTTTCCCCAGTGCATGCATTTGTTTGGTTTATCAAAGACAAGATGACAAGAGGTGGCTGGATTCATCTCTAGGTTCTCTCTTCTATTCCACAGATATGATCTCTATTTTTGTGAGTATAACCTGGAGACTGGCACATGATGTCTCCACATTTGTTTTTATTTCTTACAATTGCAATGGCTATTCAGGGTTTTTTCCTACTTCCATATGAAATGAAGTACTATTTTTTTCAAGTTCTTCAAAGTATGATGTTGGTACTTGAGGGGGATTGCATTAAATCTTTAGATCGCTTTGGGTAGTATGGACATTTTAACAATGTTGATTCTTCCCAGCCAAAAGCATGGTGTATTCTTCAATTTGTTAACATCTTCTGCTTCCACCCACCCACCTAGAGTTTTATAATTCTCTCTGTAAAGATCCTTCATAGGCTTTGTATTTCATTTTCTTTGAAGCTACTGTAAAGGGTATCTTCTAAGAAGATTTGAAATGTCCCAACATAAAGAGATAGTGTTAGAGGTGATGGATGCCGTGATTACAGTGATTTGATCATTGCACATTGTTGGTATGCATGCATCAAATTATCACATATTCACCATAGGGGTACAGTTTTTAGATAGAAACAAAAATTAAAATCTATGCAGTATATATACTTCTTGTATCTAGTCATTCCTTTTTCATAATCAATGGGAATTTTTTTAATTATAATTTTTTTTTATTTTTTTTAAATTTTTTTATTAAATCATAACTGTATACAATGATATGATTATGGGGCATCATACACTCACTTCATAAACCATTTGACACATTTTTATCACAGTGGTTAACATAGCCTTTCCGGCGTTATCTCAGTTACTGTGCCAAAACATTTACATTCTACATTTACCAAGTTTCGCAAATACCCCTGTAATATGCACCACAGGTGTGATCCTACCGATTCCCCTCCCTCTACCCACCCCCCCACTTTCCCACTTCCCCCTATTGTTAAGTTGTAGCTGGGTTATAGCTTTCATGTGAGAGTCCCAAATTAGTTTCATAGTAGGGCTGTGTACATTGGGTATTTTTTCTTCCATTCTGGGGATACTTTACTGAGAAGAATATGTTCCAGCTCCATCCATGTAAACATGAAAGAGGTAAAGTCTCCATCTTTCTTTAAGGCTGCATAGTATTCCATGGTATACATATACCACAATTTATTAATCCATTCGTGGATCGATGGGCACTTGGGCTTTTTCCATGACTTAGCTGTTATGAATTGGGCTGCAATAAACATTCTGGTACAAATATCTTTGTTATGTTGTGATTTTTGGTCTTCTGGGTATATGCCCAGCAGAGGAATTACAGGATTGAATGGCAGATCTATTTTTAGATCTCTGAGTGTTCTCCATATATCTTTCCAAAAGGAATGTATTAATTTGCATTCCCACCAGCAGTGCAGAAGTGTTCCCTTTTCTCCGCATCCACGCCAACAGCTCTGGTCTTGAGATTTTGTGATATAGGCTAGTCTCATTGGAGTTAGATGATATCTGAAAGTAGTTTTGATTTGCATTTCTCTGATGATTAAAGATGATGAGCATTTTTTCATATGTCTGAAGGCCGTGCGCCTGTCTTCTTCAGAGAAGTTTCTCTTCAAATCCCTTGCCCAGTCTGCGATGGGATCCCTTGTTTTTTTCTTGCTGATGCGTTTGAGTTCTCTGTGGATTCTGGTTATTAAACCTTTGTCAGAGTTATACCCTGCAAATATCTTCTCCCATTCTGAGGGCTGTCTGCTTGCTCTGCTTACTGTGTTCTTAGCTGTGCAGAAGCTTTTTAGTTTGATCAAGTCCCAGTAGTGTATTTTTGAAGCTGCTTCAATTGCCCGGGGGGTTCTCCTCATGAAATACTCACCCAGGCCAATTTCTTCAAGGGTTTTCCCTGCATTCTCCTCTAGTATTTTTATAGTTTCATGTCTTAAGTTTAAATCTTTAATCCAATGAGAGTCTATCTTAGTTAATGGTGAAAGGTGTGGGTCCAATTTCAGTCTTCTGCAGGTTGCCAGCCAGTTCACCCAGCACCATTTGTTAAATAGGGAATCTTTTCCCCACTGAATGTTTTTAATTGGCTTGTCAAAAATCAAATAGCGGTACGTAGCTGGATTCATCTCTTGGTTCTCTATTCTATTCCAGATACCTACTTCTCTGTTTTTGTGCCAATACCATGCTGTTTTGATCACTATCGATTTGTAGTAAAGTCTGAGGTCTGGTAGTGTGATTCCTCCTGTTTTGTTTTTATTTCTGAGTAATGTCTTGGCTATTCGAGGTTTTTTCTGATTCCATATAAAACGAAGTAATGTTTTTTCAAGATCTTTAAAATATGACAGTGGAGCTTTAATAGGGAGTGCGTTGAAATTATATATTGCTTTGGGTAGTATGGACATTTTGATAATGTTGATTCTTCCTAGCCATGAGCATGGTATGTTTTTCCATTTGTTAACATTTTCAGCTATTTCTTTTCTTAGAGTTTCATAGTTCTCTTTATAGAGATCTTTCACGTCTTTTGTTAGGTAAATTCCCAAATATTTCATCTTCTTTGGCACTACTGTGAATGGGATAGAGTCCTTAACTGCTTTTTCAATTTGACTGTTGTTGGTGTATATAAAGGCTACCGATTTATGAATGTTGATTTTGTAACCTGAGACGCTGCTGTATTCCTTCATCACTTCTAGGAGTTTTCTCATTTCATCCTCTAAGCATTTTCTGTTAATAGTTCACACTGATAGAGCAGAACATAAATCTGTTGATTGCCATTGAAGCCCCTTCAATTGAAAGGAGTCACCCTATCTTTGCCCCTTACCTTCAGCTCCTTCTGTGTCATGAATAGTCATGTTCTCCCCACCTCCTCGCTGTATTCATTGGTTCTACAACCACCACGTGCCCTCTATGACAGTGCTTCTAAAACCACCTACATGAGTATTTTTTTGGCATGCAATCTTTTGTTGATCTATAATAAGATAGAAGATTAAATAAATGAATTTAAAAAGCATAAAATAAATTTTACCTTTTTCACTATTTGATTCAACCTATATAATATTACTGTGTCAAAAATGTGTAAAAGTTTATAGATGTGTATCCCTAGGTTTTATACTTCTCATATTGGTAATGAACAGAGGACAGGCACTGATTTCTGCACCAAACTTGATTATCTCTGCTCCAATGTCCTCTGTTGTCTACGGTACTTGAATTGTACCTACTGGCGTTTGAGCTCAGAAACTTTGAAGTCATATTGTAGTGCTCTCTCTTTAATGTCACTGGTCTCGCTGTAGGAGTTCCAAATTTAAATTCAAAAAACCCTTTACTGAACATCAATTCTGTCGGATCTAGGAAGAGAAACATGAATAGTAGACTGTCATATACGGGGTCCATTTCAGGGCAGAAACTGATGAACACGATCCCCTGTTAAGATGGCATCTTAACACAATGAACAAAGTCTTTTTGGACTGTAGAATAGGATGGATCAGGAGTGAGGGGGCAATAGAAACAGCCAATACGTCCAAATAAAGTACTCTGTGGTAACTGATTGCACCATATGTTTTGCATTCCAAATATACCCTTTTTAAAGTTCCCTGTAAACAGCTTAGCTTTAGCAAGTGCAAAATAAGAAAGTATGATTACAGTGAATTGTTCTTTTTGAAGTGGTTAATTTTGTGTTATGAGTTTCCCCTCAATAAAAAAGAGAGAATGAATGATTGTAGAATTAAAAAAATAATTCCATGTTAGTTTTGCCTACAGAGCCAAAATCAAATGATAGCAAACAATTTCATAAATAAATGGCTTAGATAAAAATTTCATCACATTAAAAAGTGGCATAAAATGCAGATCAACATTTGCTGTTAAGATTCACTGAATGCTTTCTCAGAATAAGCCTTCCCTGTCTAGAGACATGTGAATACCACCTCGAAGAATTTCTCAATTTAGGGTAATAAAACCAGACACACTAATATTGAAGCACCAGTATTCCTCAAAATATAAAATAGTGTATGGAACATTTTGACTGAAATAAGGTGAATCAAATAAAGAAAATTAGTAAATGAAGTTTCTTTTTTACCTTGCTCATTTCATATACATATATATAAATGTATAAAAATATACATACAACTTTTTTGTTGCATATATGCAGTAAATGGCCAAAAAGGAAGAAACGGTTTCAGAAAGGGTGGTCTTTAGCTAAGTAGGATTGAAGACTGAGTAATGCAAGAACAATGATTTTCATTTCATTTTAGCATCAGATTCTGCATAAATATATGTAAAGTTTCATGGAAATAAAACCAAAAAGCAACCATCAAATTAGAATGTGTGATATTACATAGTATAAACATTTCCAAGTTGGATAAGAGATCAGCTATTTTCTCTCTTTGCTATCATTGTAATTTTTAATTTTGCATTACATGCATAAAATCTATTTTAAAATAAAATATATTAAAGAAGTAAACTGGGCCTAGGGGATCAGTAATTGTGATTGTGATTTATGACTCAACTTTGCATCTATAAATGCCAATCAGTAAAACAATACAGATGAATCAACTGAGAAAGTGCTGACAATGATGACAGCATTGTGAAGAAAACAAGAACAGGGCTGTGGCTGACATCCGTGTGGCCTATTTGGCAGGTAGTTTTGGCACAGTTCAAACTACCCGAAATTGCCTTCTTGCATTTCCCTTCTTCGCCGTCTCTTGACATACTTAGACCTGTGGTCAAATCCCACACTTCACACATTCCACATCTGCAAAGTTCATAATTAAAGATGACATGTTAATTGCTCTTTAAATCCCAGATTTCACCCTCAAGTGGGTTACCTAGCAGTCCTTTCCCTGAATGATTCATTCTTTCACTGTCCTAGATAACTATTTTACATCTTCTCCTTTTAATTCAAAATTTAGTCCTTACTCTCAATATATTACCTGGGTTCTTATTTCACTGAGAAATTTCAAGCACTATAAAGAGAATTTCCACAAATTGGCATTTCTATATATGGTAATTTTCTGTATTTTTATGAGTATACCCTGTTTTTATTTTCTTTCTGTAAATGTGAATGATATCTTCATTGTCTTAAGAATAACTGCTTTACTTATATGCAAGTTTCCGTTCCCTCTCATTATTCACGTAAAAACGTGTCATTCTGGCAATTGCCTTCTAACTCTCACCATTATCGATTCATTTCCTATTTACTGGATAATTCTCAATGGCATGCAAAATGAGTTATAATTTCTTCAATTTACAAGAAAAAAATATCACCTACTACTTCTCCCTCCAAGTACCCTGTTATTTATTAGCTCTTTTAAAATTTTAAATCATTTGTAATATTCATTAAGGATTTTTTGGATTTCCGAGGAGTCTGTTGTTATTTCGTCTTTGTTGTTTCTGATTGATGAGATTAGAGATTTTACTCTTTTTTTTCTGATTAGATTGGCCAAAGGTTTATCTATTTTATTGACCTTTTCGAAAAACCAGCTTTTTGATTTATTGATCTGTTGTATTATTCTTTTGTTTTCAATTTCATTTAATTCTGCTCTAATTTTGGTTATTTCTTTTCTTCTACTGGGTTTGGGGTTGGAATATTCTTCCTTTTGCAGTTGCTTGAGATGTCCCATTAAGTTGTTAACTTCCTCTCTTTCCATTCTCTTGAGGAAGGCTTGCAGTGCTATAAATTTCCCTCTTAGAACTGCCTTTGCAGTGTCCCAGAGGTTCTGATAGTTCGTGTCTTCATTATTGTTTTGTTCTAAAAAATTGGCAATTTCTTTCTTAATCTCATCTCTGACCCAGCTATCATTCAGCATAAGGTTATTTAACTTCCATGTTTTTGTATGAGTATACAGATTCCTGTTGTTACTCAGCTCAAGTTTTATTCCATGGTGGTACAAGAAGATGCATGGAATAATTTCTATTCCTTTAAATTTACTGAGGTTAGACTTGTGACCTAAAATGTGATCAATTTTGGAGTAAGTTCCATGGGCTGATGAGAAGTATGTGTATTCAGTTTTGTTGGGATGAAATGTTCTGTAGATGTCTGCTAAATCCAAATGTTGGATGGTTAGGTTTAAATCTATACAAAACCTCCCTAAAAAGAAAAGCCTGGGACCAGATGGTTTCATGTCTGAATTCTACCAAACCTTTAAAGAGGAATTAGTACCTGTATTACTCAACCTGTTCCAAAAGGTAGAAAAAGAAGGAAGACTACCCAACACGTTCTATGAAGCAAACATCACCCTGATCCCCAAACCAGGAAAAGACACAACAAGAAAAGAAAATTATAGACCGATATCACTAATGAATATAGATGCAAAAATATTGAACAAGATCCTAACAAACAGAATCCAGCAACACATCAAACAAATTATACATCATGACCAAGGGATCAAGGTGATGCTTGCTTCATAGAATGTGTTGGGTTGTATTCCTTCTTTTTCTATATTTTGGAAGAGGTTTAGTAATACAGGTACTAGTTCCTGTTTAAAGGTTTGGTAAAATTCTGGCGTAAAGCCCTCTGGTCCTGGGCTTTTCTTTTTAGAGAGATTTTCTATAGTTGACACTATTTCAGAACTTGATATAGGCCTGTTCAACATTTCCACTTTGTTCTGGCTAAGTCTTGGTAGGTGGTATACTTCCAAGTATTGGTCGATTTCTTTCAAATTTTCATATTTCTGAGAGTAAAGTTTCTTATAATATTCGTTAAGGATTTTTTGAATTTCTGAGTGGTCTGTTGTTATTTAATCTTTACCTTTTCTGATTGATGAAATTAGAGATTTTACTCTTTTTTTCCTGGTTAGGTTGAAAGGTTTATCTATTTTATTTCCCTTTTCAAAAAAACAACTTTTGGATTTATTGATCTGTTGTATAATTTTTTTGTTTTCAATTTCATTTAATTCTGCTCTGATTTTGGTTATTTCTTTTCTTCTGCTGGGTTTGGGGTTGGAATGTTCTTCCTTCTCCAGTTGCTTGAGATGTCTCATTAAGTTATTAACTTCCTTTCTTTCTGTTTTCTTGAGGAAGGCTTGCAGTGCTATAAATTTCCCTCTTAGGACTGCCTTTGCAGTATTCCAGAGATTCTGATAATTTGTGTCTTCATTGTTGTTTTGTTCCAAAAATTTGGTGATTTCCTTCTTAATCTTGTCTATAACCCATCTATCCTTCAGCATAAGGTTATTTAGCTTCCATGTTTTTGTATGGGTATGCAGGTTCCTGTTGTTACTGAGTTCAACTTTTATTCCATGATGGTCTGAGAAGATGCAAGGAAGAATTTCTATTTTCTTAAATTTTCTGAGGTTAGATTTGTGGCCTAGGATGTGGTCAATTTTGGAGTATGTCCCGTGGGCTGATGAGAAGATTATGTATTCAGTTTTGTTGGGATGAAATGTTCTGTAGATGTCTTTAATTCCAGATGTTGAATGGTTATGTTTAAATCTAAGATTTCTTTGCTTAGCTTCTTTTTGGAGGATCTATCTAGTACTGCTAAAGGGGTGTTAAAATTTCCAACTATTATGGAACTGGAAGAAATCAAGTTGCTCATGTCTGTTAGAGTTTCTCCTATAAATTGAGGTGCATTCTGGTTGGGTGCATAAATAATAATTGAAATCTCATCATATTGAGTATTACCTTTAACAAATATGAAGTGTCCATCCTTATCTTTCCTTATTTTGGTTGGTTGAAACCTATTGCATCTGCAAATAGGATTGCAAAGCCTGCTTTTTTCTTTTTTCCATTTGCCCAGAATATAGATGACCATCCCTTCACCTTGAGTCTATATTTGTCTTTTAATGTAAGATGAGATTCTTGTATACAGCAAATATCTGGCTTGAGTTTTTGTATCTAGTCAGCTGACCTGTGCCTCTTTAGAGGACAATTTAAACCATTCACGTTAATTGAGAATATCGATAAGCCTTTGGAGAGTCTGGTAGACATTTTTAATCCTTTTGTGACTGTGGAAGTTGGAATTTAATCAAAGTTTTCTGGGTAGGTTTACTTTTGTGGTGGAGGATTATGTTGGTCTTTATGGAGGATAGGTCTAAGAATATCCTGGAGAGCTGGTTTATTTGCTGGTGGCAAATTTCTTCAACATGTGAATGTCATTAAATAATTTAATTTCTCCATCATAAATGAAACTCAGTTTAGCTGGGTACAGGATCCTGGGTTGCAAGTTATTTTGTTTTAGGAGATTAAAAGTCAATGACCATCCCCTTCTAGCTTGAAAGGTTTCAGCAGAGAGATCTTCAGTTATTCTAATATTCTTGCCCTTGTAGGTGATTGTTTTCTTTCAACTGGCTGCTTTCAGGATTTTCTCCTTCATATTAACTTTAGTGAAATTGTGATGTGTCTGGGGGATGTCTTATTTGGGTTGAGTCATGCTGGAGTTCTGAAATTGTCTGCTATCTGAATTTCAGAATCTCTGGGCATGTCTGGAAAGTTCTCCTTCATGATCTCATGGAGAAGAGACTCTGTGCCTTGTGAAGCCACTTCGTTGCTTTTGGGGATCCCTGTAAGACGAATATTGGTTTTCTTCTAATTATCCCAGAGCTCTCTGAAAGAGTGATCTGTTTCTGCCATCCATTTCTCTTCCTCTTTGAGAGTTGGGAGTGTTTGAAATCTTTGTCTTCAATGTCAGAAATCCTTTCTTCTGCTTGGTCCATTCTGTTACTAAGGGATTCTACTGTGTTTCTCAGATCTTTGAGGGCTCCAACTTCTTGTCTTAATGTGTCAAAATCTTTGGTTATTTGGTCTTTGAATTTGTTGAATTCTTGAGACATCTTTTGGGTTACTGCTTAGAATTCTAATTTGATCTTATTTGCTTTCCAGATTCTAAATTTGATTTCTGACATCTCAGCTATTTGTTTGTGCATGGGATCTTGTGCTGTGTCTTCCCCATTGTTCTTTGGGGGAGTTGATCTACTCTGATTATTCATATTGCCTGAGTTTTTCCCTTGATTTCGCCTCATGATTGTTTTTCACCATTGCCTCTGGCTGTCCTCAGAGTTGGGGAGGTGTCTCTCCAAGATTAAACCCAAGCGGGATCACTCCATTGTTGCTGGATCTTTGTAGGGAGTGACCCTGTGTAGTTCCTCTGGGGCTGCCCCAGCCAGGGAGTTCTGGTTGTGGAAGCAGCTCCAGAGTGTGACACCCTTGTATCCAGCAACAGGGTGGGGGGTGGTGCACATGGTTCTAGGAGTTCCTGGTGCCCAGTGACTTTGGCACAGAGGGCTCATGGATCCAGCAGTCTCTGGCCAGGAGAAGGGCTCTGTGCAGAGGCAGGGAGGGCTCCAGAGGGCACCTGGCTATCAGATTCCCTAGCCAGTTAAGCGGAGGGTGTGGAGGCAGGGAGGTTACAGGAGGGAGGACATGGGGTTGCATGGCTCCCGGAGTTCCTGGTCTGGGCATGGGGAAGCCTGGCGGGTGGGGTAGCAGGTCCAGCACAGCTCTTACTGGTCCAGGCCTGTGCAGCTGTTCTGGAGGTCCAAGAGGGTGCCAATGGCGGGTCCCAGAGCAGCTGTTCTGGAGGTCTGGGAGTGTACCAACCATGGGTCCCAGTGCAGCGCTTCTGGAGTTCCTGGAGGGTGCGGATGGTAGGTCCTGGCATCGCTCTTTTGGAGGTTGGAGGGTGCATATCATGGGTCTCGGCGCAGCTCTTTCGGAGGTCCAGGAGGGTGCCAACTGGGAGTCCTGGCTCAGCTCTTCCCAACATGGAAGTTTTGTTCTACTTTACAATCAAGCATTAACACTCACTGACAGTTACTACAGAAGCAAGGCTGGTTTCCCACATTTGCTTTTATGGAGCTAACAGGCTGTTAGTGATATAAACAAAAAGACTGGATACAATAAAAATTGTGGGAGTGCATTAGTTTTCTATTGGTGCCATAACAAATTATTTGTGGGGCTATATAAACAAGTTTACTATTTTATGCCTTGGTATATCAGAAGTGTGGCATGGATCTCACTGGTTAAAATCAAGATCATGACAGGGTTGGATTTGTTTCTAGAGCAGCAGTTCTCAACCTGTGGGTTGTGATCTCTTTGGGGGTCGAAGAGCCCTTTCACAGGGGTCACCTAAATACATCCTCATATCAGATATTTACATTATGATTCATAACAGTAGCAAAATTACAGTTATGAAGTAGCAACGAAAATAATTTTATGGTTGGGGTTCACCACAACATGAGGAACTATATTAAAGGGTCATGGCATTAGGAAGGTTGAGAACCTCTGTTCTAGAGGCTCTAGGGAAGAATATGATAATATATCACAATGAAATTATGTCTTCTTTTTGTCTCACAAAATAACCTTAGGAATATTGGGCAGAAATTATGTATGGAGTTTTAATATAGCTACCACTGGATTGTTTGCTGTTCAGATGACAAGACATTTAATATAATTTAATTCTTATTATTTGCAATGATTCAAGATGGAATGGTTAATTAGCTATGATCACTGCCATCAGTTGGTTCCTACTGTAGAGAGGAGTATAAACAATTACATGAAGACAATTATACAATAAGATAGAGACTCTACTAGGGTAAGAAAAATGTGAGAGGAACACATGTCAAGAAAATAGAACAAACACAGGAATATGTTTCCTTAGAAAGCAATGTTAGGTAAAGGAAGGGAAAGGATATCCCAGGTAGAGTGAAGAATGTTTGTGAAACATGAAAGGCAAAAGAGACTGATGGGTTTCTTCCACTAGAGATGAATATTCAGTGCAGAAATTGCATGACCAGGGAAGAAGTGGTCAGTAAATGTGAAGAAGCAGATTAAGGTTAAGATAGTGTTAGGACTAAAGTTTAGAAGCATTATTTTGCAAAATATACACTTACTAAGTAATCTTACTAGTCAACATAAAGGTTCCACTAAAATACGGCCTAGTTTTTTTGTAGGTCTCAATTCTGGGCTGCAAAAGTCAATTATATAATAGTATATAAGAATAATTATACACATTATAAAACAACTTAGGTTGCATTGAAGTTTTGAATTGAATCTACATATAGTTAAATTAAGTAGACTCAATGGCTTAAACTCTATCATTTATTCATTAATTCTTTCATCCTTTCATTTTTCAGATTATTAAGGATGTTAAAATAATCTGACACATTAAATTCCTCATATCCTTTGAGAATACATTATGCCATGTCATCTGCTATAAAGGTAGCTATGAGAAAATGAATGATCATTAAATCCATGTAAAATCTTTAACATCAAGCATGGCTCATCGTGAGCTAAGTTATTTTTATAATGAAAGAAATTGGTAAAGATTTTCTCATTTACAGTTATATAATGAAAACATAAATATTAGGAGTCCAACATATGTAGGTTCAAATTGAAATACCAGATTAACCACACTTTTTCTGTGTGACATTAGCCAATTCTGGCATTCCTTTTAAGTCTTGATGTTTTTAATTATAAATGGGGATAATTATATTGATTTTGCAGACCTGGTTTGAGATTTATAATTTATATATACACATGATAAAAAGTACTATTTCATTCAGTTTGCTTCAATTCAACTGTCAATATATAGGAGATTTTTAAACTAACCATGTAGCAAATTTAAATTTATTTCCCCTTAATTCTTTTAAATTCTATCATCAGCAATATCAAATTTTATCATTTAAATGGATGACAGGCTAGGCTTCATGAGAAGTTATTGTAGTCTTTTCAAATTCTTGCTTTCATGATGATGGATTTTCACTATAGAGGGGTTAAAATGAATGATGGAAGAATATCAGCTGTGAGAACTTCTAAGAAACTGTAAGAATATATATAGGCTGTCTTCATCCAAAACTAAAGATGCATTAATACCTGTTAATGTGCATTCTGTTTTTCTGATTTGAGGGGCCATTTATTTTACATACATTTTAATTTACTAATTGAAATGGTATGCACCATTAACTTGGACTTCTAAATAGACGGCCACATAGAAAGCTACCTGCAGACAGTCTCTAAAGTCTGCCCACACACACCCAGAATTTAGCAAACTAAGTTTTGCATCCTGTATGGGGACTTTTGATTATGTGCAAGTTATATTGTGGCTTTTTGTCCTTTCTAATAGCTTCTGCTGACAGTTGGGATGAAAGAAACTCATAAGGAAAAACATGCAGGAATAGTTTCTTCAATTAAGCTCTTTCCCCTCTCCAACATCTACTTCTCAGGGCCTCAAAACATCTTATTGGTGATGTTTGTGATTAAAATCATAAAATGTGCCACGAGCACATTTTAATTTATTTGTAAATTATAAAAGAATCATTTTTACAATATATATGTGAACCTCTTTTAAATAATAAAAGTAATGAGTCCATTTTGGGGGCTTTGAAAATTGCAAAGGTGTAGAAAAAGCAAAATGCCTAGCAATACATTATGAAACAACTTCATATACCTTTATTTTCAATAATTTTGTATTATTGAGATATATTATTATAACTTTGCAATTCACATTTTTCTTTATTCAACAGAGTACATGTTGCCACAGCAAAACACAACAAGAACACAAACGAACAAAACAGTAACAATCCCCCTTTCTCTGGGTGGCATCATTCTCTGTTCCCTCCTGAAGGAGCTCATAGTCCAAGTAAAGATAAAATACAAATGTAAATGACACAGCTGTCTACACTGCCACTGTTACTATTTTTAGTGCTACATTCCAGTTACCTCTATGTGTAAATGCTTCATTGCAACATCTCATTTTATTCTTCACCAGATTTATATAGTTTCCATTTACAATAAGGAAACTACCTGCAGGAGATACTAAATGACTTGGCTAACACCTGGCAGCTAACTGGCTTGACTTTAGAGTTCACAGTCTTAATGACCACAAGACCACACCTAGTATAATATGCTGGGCAATGAAATAATTGCAAAAAAGGTGATCAGCTCTTTCTTAGGTTTTCCTTCCAGGGGAAAACTTTCTGGAATAAAAATAAGCAAATGTACAGAGGTAGAAGGGAATATAAGTTTGGGGGTGTGCCTGCTGAGTGGGATACTGGGATACTGTTCTTGCATCTGGTTCCTTGAGGAGGATAATTTGATGGAAGAACAGAATAATAAAAGTGGGGGCGGAAGAGGTAATGAGGATAAGAGGCAGCAAAGGGCACTCAAATCTCAACTGTCATTTCTCAGCAATATATTTTGAGTAGAAGGCTAATAATCTTCCTTTTGCTATAACTCTACAATTTGGAAAGAATTTTAATAGAGACAAACCTCTAAAAAAGTATTATGATTCTCAAATTAATATGAAAAAATCCTGATGCTCAGAGAATTAAATCTCACTGTCTAGACTCATGATAAGAAAACTTTTACTTAACTAGCACATATTTACCACCAACCAAGTACCAGGCACTTTGTTATGATGCTAAAAGAGGTCTCTGACAACTAAGAACGTACAGTCTTGTTGAAGACATAGAAATTTCATTCAAATTATTTCATAATTACTTTAGTTATGTGTCTGTTTTTCAGAACTACTTGTAACAATTGCCATTTCAGTGACACTTAATTGAGACATGCCTGCCATTTTCTTCCCCTGTATTCTGCTCAGGTGAATGCTGCTGAGGTTTACAGGAAAAAGCTGATGGCATTAGCTGAGCATTACATTGAAATTTTTTCTGAGGCGATTTGACTTTGGAGGTTTGCATTGGGAGCTGTTAGGGTAGCATACATAATTCCTTTAAATTGCAACTACCATAACAAACTCTAAATTTTCCCTTCAGGCTCTTGCAGTCCCAACTGCATAGCTGAGTAATCACAATAATGTCAGTACCCGGGGTTTTACATGTGTAAGTGGTGCTTATTAATAACAGTGTCAGAATGTAAATCATAGACTTCATGCTCCTGAAATTAAGTCAAAGGCATTATAGATCTTGGAATGTCATTTCCTGAAAACTGGGGACAAGGATTAGCGAAATGATATATCTAAGAACTCCTGGATGATCCATGGGGACATTAAGGGCCTCACCTTCTGTCTTCACTTCTCCAGTCTCTTATCTATTCTTACTAAGTGCTTTGTGTGCCGGGCTGCCTCTTTGTTCTTTAAACAAAAAATAGTTTACCGCAGGCCACTTTCAGTGGCCCATGCCTGTAATACCTGCACTGTGGGAGGATGAGGCAGGGGGATGCTTGAACTCAGGAGTTTAAGACCAGCCTGAATGAGAGGGAGAGACACCCCGGTATCTAGTAAAAATAAAATAAAATACTAGCTGAGTGTGATGGTACACACCTGTAGTCCCAGCTAATAGGGAGGCTGAATCTCTTGAATTGAAACGTTTGAGGTTTCTGTGCATTAGGACACCATGGTACTCTACCCAGAGCAAAAGAGTGAGACTGTTTCAAAAAAAAAAAGCTTCAAATAAAAATTCACTGCTTCTCCTCTCCCTCATTTTTGTCTCCTCAAGACTATATACATTTGGTTGCCTCCTAGTTTGGTCCATTGCACTGCCTTGGCAGAAAATCAGAAGCAGGCAGAGGAATGAGATTGGGATATTGTTGTATGATGTAAAAAAAAATACGCTGGTCTTTATCCCAAGTTCCTGGGAGGGATCTTCTAAAGTTTATTAAAGCCATAGAATTTTCCTAGGGTTAGGACTTTCGTTATTCATCCTGAGATCCTGGGAGTTCATGCTAACAAGGTGACTCAGGGAGGTCCCCTAGATAGATGGAAGATAGCCATTCTACAAAGACCAGGCATGTAATCACAGGGTTGAGTGTTTGAGCCAAGTGAAATTGCCATAGAAGGCATGGGGAGTCACTTCAAGTCCATGTGGATCCTTGGCTTTGCCCAAGAAAGAATTCAGGAGTGAGTTGTCAGTATAAGGTGAGAGTGAGATTTAAACAGAAGCTATAGAAAGTCTGCTCCACAGACAGGAGATGCAAGTTCTTCCTGCAGAAGAGAATTGGCCCCTGGTTCTTGTTGCCTTTCTGTAAAACTTAATAATAGGCTAAAAAAGGGGAAGAATATTCATGGAAGGAGTGGTGTTTTCCTGGAATCAGGGTAATATCCTTTGTTTCTCTACTCTCTTGGTTCTAACAATTTGGGACTTGCCCTGCCTCCAACCTGCTTTGATCAGGGAAACTTTATTGCGAGACTTTCTGACTCAGTTGTGCTGCAGCACTGCCCACAGCAATGCCCAGAGCAGTCCCTAAAGCAATGCCTTTCTATTCTCTCTCAGTATCACCCGAGCCACTCAACTTCTGGAGGGAGAAAGGGGAAGCTGGACATTGAGTTCAATCTCATAGCCAGTAACTCAATCAGTTGTACCTATATAATAAACCCTCAATAAAAACTGGATACCTGAAGCTCAGGTGAGCTTTCTGAATGGTAAACACATGGACCATTCCTGAGGGGTAATGAGTGTTGATCTCATGGGGACAAAACACGGAAGCTCTGTATTTCGTGCCTTCCTGGACCCCACACTGTACATATCTTTTGGCTGGTTCTGAGTTGTACCCAATATAAAAACACTGCAGTTATTAGCTCAGAGCTTCCTCGAGTTCCCATAGTCATTTTAGCTTATTAACAAACCTGAGGATCTATGAGTTAGTATGCAGTTGGTCAAAAAACAAGTGGCCTGGAAACTCAAACTGCAGCTGGGGGCTGAAGTGAGGGCAGCCTTGTTGGGGACTATGTTAACCTTCAGAATCTGCCTTAACTCTGATTAGAGTTAGAATTGTGTCATGGTGTTATAGATACATAAGCGTTCAACACCGCCCAAATATACAAACGTGTGTATCATATTTGTGAGTCTATCCTCAATTTTTATGGACTTTTGCTATTAAGGGCCCATGTCCATGACTATCTTTGGAGGACTGTCTTAGAGCTAACAAACTCACCAGTATTATAGGCTCAATTATGTCCTCCCAAAATTTATGTTTTAAAGTCCTAAACTGTAGTTTAGGTGAGTACATACGGTGATAGGACCTTTGAACAAGGGATCAGGTTAAAATGGGGTCTTTAGGGTCATCTTTATCTGACTCGTGCCCTGAAGGGAAGAGGAGGTAAGAGCACAGGGAACACTGGCCTCGAGGCTGACCATGTGAGTACACAGCAAGTAGGTGGCCTCAGAAGAAAGCAAATCTTTCCAGACCTTTATCTGGAATTTTTAGCCTCCAAATAATGAGAAAATGGTTTTCTGTTGCTTAAACTACCCAGTCTTTGCTATTTTGTTCTTGTTGTGACATCCTTAGAAATCTAGCATAACTATATGTGCAGAAAAGTAAGGAATGCTTAAACATATGAGTAAGCATTGACCATGAATTAATAACTGGTACAGCAGTATGAAAGTCCAGTTTTTTTTGTCTTGAGACAGTTCAAATTCTAAGACAGAATCCATAGAAAGTGCAGGCTGAGGCTGAGAATTTGGCCGAAATTGTGCCTTTGCCTGACTTTTTTCTCCCTCTCTGATTACCTGCACCTGGGAGTATTTTGTTAACAAATCACTTATAAGTCAATTGTAGTTTCAAAGCCTACTTTTGGTGACCCATTTGTAGAGAGAGTATTTATCCTGCTGTCTTCTTCCCCAGGGATTACAAAATGCTGCTGGTCCCTTGATCGGTATTTACTGCCCCTGTATTTGGGAGGCTGAGGCAAGAGAATCACTTAAGCCCAAGAGTTAGAGGTTGCTTTGAACTGTTATATCATAGCACTCTATGGAGGGTTCTTGTCTTAAGAATAAATAAAAAAGTGAGACTCTTGTCTCAAAAATGAATAAATAAAATATTTACTGCTCCTGCCAAGGCAGTCAAATTTTCTAACTCTCTTCTGGGTGTATTAACTTCTCCTAATTTATCCTGGGGAACTGATGGCGGTAACAACTCTGTTAATGCAAGTTTTGGAATAAAACATTATCCTTTATGACTTCTTTGCCTCAAGCCCACAATATGCCAGTTGAAAATTCATTAAAAAAAATTTAAACTGTAGCAGAGCCTTGGTACTACCCTGTTTCTCTGAAAATAAGACAGTGTCTTATTTTAAGGTGTGCTCCCAAAGATGCGCTAGGTCTTATTTTCAGGGGACGTCTTATCTTTCCTATAAGTAGGTCTTATTTTCAGAGGATGTCTTATTTTCGGGGCAACAGGGTATAACCATTGACTGTTATCTACAAAGTCTTCTTGAAGAATTACCTATTGGGTAAAATAAACACTATTAGGGTGATGGGTGGATATATCCTAAAAGCACAGATGTCATCACCATACAATATATACATGTACCAAAATTCAACTTGTACTTTCCAAATCTATTAAAATTATATATATATCTAAATCTATTAAAATTATATATAAGTATGCATACATATATATTTATATATAGAAAGAAAGAGATTAAATAGTAGCAAAGCAGATAAGTATATGGGTTCCAGAGCTTTGTCACATAACAGTATTATGCTCAGGGCAGTCTGAGTTACTTGAGTACTCTGTGCATCAGTATTTCCATGTATAAAATAGGGATAATAATACAGATTTCATAATCTGTTTTTCTTAAGATTGAGTTAACATCTAAAATATTCCAATAGTATGTACTCAATGAGTTACTGCTTTTGATTTTATTTTCTATTGAGTGTTGTCAGTTTTTATTCTTGAGAGTAGAGCTAAGAAAAGCTTTCTTCTTCTTTCCATGCCCTGACAGGTGACAGCATGGCATATATCCGTCTGCCCTGCTTCCACAGCAGAACCTACTGGAGCATTTGGTCTAGTAGATGCTTGCATTTACTCAAAACATAATTGTGTATAAGACATAGATCTAGGCACTAAAAGTACATCAGTAAACAAGGCAGGCAAAGTCTAGGACAATCATAATACATAAGATACCAGGAAAGACTTTTATCCCCATCCCTTTTCCATTTGAGAGAGTGACTAGGTTGGGCATGGGAGTGCTCCAGAAACAAGAAGCATGTGAGCAAAGCCCTTGCTTGTCAAAGCCGATCCCGAGAAGGGCCAGGGTAAAGGACTTCCTAGGGAGAGAAAGCAACTGCAATGGTGCTGGGATAGGAAAAAATGTGTTTTTGTCAGGAAAAAAACAAACGTTAACCAGATAATGAGAAAACATTAATAATCCTTCTGAGTTCCCTGACCCACGTAGGACAGTTCTCTTGAGATACTCTGTAAATGCAAAGAAAACAATTCCCTTTACCTTAAAACAACAGCAAACAAAAGTCATCTATATAACTCCTGGAAATTTTCCTCCAACACTTGTAAAATGGGCTGGTCAGATTACCGAGAGAGTGAGTGCTCCATCCACATACCGTGAAAAACAGTCACTTATAGATACCTAGAATTTTAAATATTCAGATTTATTTGTTTAGAATAATGCTGAGTTCTCAGAAACCTTTGAGAAACACAAAGAGGTTGAAAGAAAAAGTAAAGCATCCTGTGTCTGCTCATGCTTGCC
This sequence comes from Nycticebus coucang, assembly GCF_027406575.1. NCBI lineage: Eukaryota > Metazoa > Chordata > Mammalia > Primates > Lorisidae > Nycticebus > Nycticebus coucang. Next base: position 159,565,967 of record NC_069781.1, read on the forward strand.
CTGAGATAACTCGTGGACAGTAACTTCTGAAATGTGTGGCAGCTCGTTCAAGCCACATGCCTCCTCGGATCCATGTTGTTCTCCAGTTTTATATAGATGAATTTAGAATTTTCTCAGATAAGATTTGGTTTTAAGCTTCTAAATGTTCCTCAAAGATAACATTGAAAAATTCAATTATGCTACCTTTTTTTCCCCCCCCCAAAAGGAGGAAAACCTTGCCATAATCAGGGAAGCTATTTTTAAATTGCAGGAGGGCAGGAATGAAGGTACAAATTAATGAGCTGATGTCATATTAATGTAGTCTTTTTGATCTTGTAATCATGAGCTCTTTACAAATCATGTTTGGTTTCAAGATTGTGATTTGAGACTCCTGGTTGCAGACGTATAATTTAAATACCATTAAAGGATGCTCCAGATGTTTCAGGGGAAGCATTTCTTATATTTAAGAATGAAGCCACAAAAGACAATCTTGCCTAACTAGCTGTGTGCTCATGTACAGTTTGCTTTACCTCTCAAGGCCGTAGATGCTTTATTTAGGTCAGTTAATTTCCAGGGGGTAAATCAGCTGTGACACAACACAAAAATTGTCCATGTATGATAAATCTGGAAGCATAAGTCATAAAACAAAAGGTCTCAGAATAAGGTTAGGTGAGAAACTTTGAAGTATTATTTTTAAAAATATTTCTTTAAAAAGAAGGTGCTCATAACACAATTTTGTTGGGAGGCCATGTTTTCTCACTCTACTTTGACGATTTCTGCTACCTTCATACCGATGTACCACAGACGCGAAACTTCAAAATGTAGGTCATGTGTCCTTGTGCTGAGGGTGGAGTAAGAACAGGACCTTTATTCTGTGACAACTCTAAATCTTCAGGATCCTTTGACGAGGTGGGAAAGCTTTTACAAGAAACATATTACAGGGGTATTTGTGAAACTTGGTAAATGTAGAATGTAAATGTTTTGGCACAGTAACTGAGATAACGCCGGAAAGGCTATGTTAACCACTGGGATAAAAATGTGTCAAATGGTTTACGAAGTGAGTGTATGATGCCCCATAATCATATCATTGTATACAGTTATGATTTAATAAAAAAATTAAAAAAAAAAAAAAAAAAAAAAGATTTTGCTGAATGTAGGGTGAAAAAAAGAGAAACAAGGGAAGGAAAGCACCCAACAACAAAAAACTTGACATTTAAAAGTGATTTGAAAACCAAACAAAGATCTGAATTATAGAAAAGCCAGATCAAAATGACTGTGCAGCCAGAACCAGTTTCTAAGAGAGAATGCAAAATAATATTTTTATTTTTTCAAAAATGAATATTTCTGTTCCTTTTGAATAATCTTCATTAGGTAGAAGCTATTTATTTATCGAAGGTCAGGAATTTTAGCTTAAGTGCTAGAACAATTGGATGGAACGTGTAGTGTGATTTCTTCAAGGACCACTCAAGGAATTTTTCCTCCTTTGTGGCTTGAACACTTTCAGTGATATATATATATATATATTTTTTTTTTTTGACAGATGTGTGGCTATGAATATTTATAGTTTTGCCTAGCATGAAAAATACAATGTTTGGTTTCAGCCCTAGGATGAAATGTATATTATGCTTTTGGAGGAAATAGGGAAAAATGATAATGGGTTATTCATCTTTAGAATTCTGGATTATTTTTGGCATGTAAGGTGCTGCCGTGGAGTAATTTCTCCTTTTTTTGACTTTCATCATTTCAATTATCCCTAATAAAAGTCATCTCCAAGTCATGAATTCCATTGTTTCCCAAGTCTTCCATAAATTTCATAGGTGTTTTGTTTTTAACTGCAAACAGAATTCTTAACCAAAAAAATAAACAGATCATAAAAAACTGATACAAAATATAAAATATTATCTGGAATCTTAATCCAAATAATATGACCTACGACTTTCAAATTCTGATGGTAAATGGTTTTCACATGCACTATCATGCTTTATTTAACTAGGGGCCATCTCTTTTTTAGCACCTAAGTTATAAACTTTTTTTTTTTTTTTTTTTGTAGAGACAGAGTCTCACTTTATGGCCCTCGGTAGAGTTCCGTGGCATCACACAGCTCACAGCAACCTCCAACTCCTGGGCTGAAGCGATTCTTTTGCCTCAGCCTCCCAAGTAGCTGGGACTACAGGCGCCCGCCACAATGCCCGGCTATTTTTTGGTTTGCAGTTCAGCCGGGGCTAGGTTTGAACCCGCCACCCTCTGTATATGGGGCTGGCACCTTACCGACGAGCCACAGGCGCCGCCCCTATAAACTTCTTAAAGGACCAACACATCATGTTAGTTACAGTCTGATCAAATACATGTAGTATTTGATTAAAGGCACATGCCTACTTCAGAGAGGGAAATATTTCTGCCTCAGATTCTGATTTCTTCAAGGCTAAGTTGTGATATTTTCAAAATGAACACAAGTGCATAGTAGGAAACTGAGGCAAGGCTAATAACCATGGGAAGAAAAGCCAACAGGAGTCCATCTAACAAAGCTGTTCCCCTGAGTATGGCTGACTACTGAATCTCATGGGTTAGTCTACTAGGAAAGGAGGAGGAATGGGAAGAATGAAATTTTCTGCCCTATTTCCTATCTGTCAGTAGTTCAACTGCAGGACGTTAACCTCTGTGGGTTTTTTCCATATGTGAGAGCAAAATTCACTTCCCTGTACCCCACACATCAGCATTAACAAACCTCAGGATATGGGATGGTAGGTCCATGGGACCAGTTTGCAGATTGTATTTGTATAAATCTTGTTGAAGCCCATGTGGAATTGGCTCCAAAAGCCGTAGCTAGACCAAGAAACAGTCTGGCATTGAGTGAACGAGTTATTCAAGTGTGAGGTTTATGCAGTAAACCACTGCAGCTTAACCCCTACATAAGAAGAAAAGTGTGTGATATGAGCTTTATCTCTAATTTTTTTTTCTTTGAAAGTGTTCAAATACAGTAATTTTTTCTGCACTGTGCCTATCTTGTTTAGATCCAGAAACTGTGATCTACTTATGGGCTCTAACTAAATGTGTACAAATGCAATAACAGGAATACTGACTTAGATGTGTGCATACAATTGTATGTACAATGAGAGTCGGGGTTTGTTTGTTCACAATGCCAGGGCCATGTCCCTCACTGATACTTCACATGAGTACATAGAAGTTTGGGTCTCTCATACCCATCCTCCATCATTTACCTGCTGCTCCCTATGAAATCAGATCTGCTCATAATTAATTCTACAACGTGTACCCTGTTTCCCCCAAAATAAGACATCCTCTGAAAATAAGACCTATTTAGAGGAAAGATAAGACGTCCCCTGAAAAGAAGACCTAGTGCATCTTTGGGAGCACACCTTAAAATAAAACACTGTCTTATTTTCAGGGAAACGGTATATGCTAGTGCCGTAAAGTTTTTTTTCTTGTTTGTTTGTTTGTTTGTTTTTTGCAGTTTTTGGTCAGGGCCAGGTTTGAATCCACCACCTCCAGTATATGGGGCCAGCCCCCTACTCCTTTGAGCCACAGGCACCGCCCAATAGTAAAGTTTTTAAACATTACAACTGAATATGCATCTCACTCAGCAATTGTACAATATTATATCCAATTTGAGAGATACCGAATATCTTACTGATTTATAACCTCCAGCTAAGGTGATTATATAAATTTATGGATGATCCAAAATTAAAATAGCATGAAAAGCAAAACTGAAGATTTAAAAGGAAGAAAATTAGGGTCGGAAAAATAAAAAGCCAAAATAAAATTGGCATGCAAAGTGCATAGTACATGTCACATTCTTTCCTCTTCCTCCTCCTCATTCCCCCCCCCCACATTTTTCCTGTTTAGCTTCTGTCTCCTTTTAGCTAAAGGTGAGTTATGTCTCATAACGTTTATTATTATCTTGTTATTTTTCATGTTTTAAGTATTTTTAAGATAAATATTAAAAAAGTTCCAATAGTAAATATGTCATGCAATGACTTGTGCCCATAAAAACAAAACTTTTGAACAATCCCCAGGCATTTATTCCATTAACCCTGAATTTATGATATAAAACTGTCACAGGAATAAACCTGATTCAAGCAATATTCAATTTACAATTTAATTAAGGTCCCGACAGCATCAGGCTATCAAAGGGTTGGAAATGTAATCTAAGCTAAGACTAAAACAATGTTTACTTGAGTTTACTTGAATGAATTCTTCCCAAGAAATCAGTCATTGTAAGAATTTCAGTGGTGTAGTTAAGTCTGATTTCCCAGGAGGAAATCTTTTCACCAATCTGGGACAGGTGGAGAATGAATGAATGACATTGTTCATTGACGTTAACGATTCTCATCATCGCCGTTGTCACTATTATTTTCTTTACAGTCAAATTTGATGGGAAAGATACAGGGGAATAAAGAGGAAACCTCTTATCTGGAATAATAATCAAAAGAGCACCAAAATTCTCAGTTGCTCCTAGAACCTTAGGGATCGAATCTGAACTGAGATGCAGGCAAAGGGGCCCCTTTTCATGTGTGCATACCTTCCAGATAATCACTGCATTATTGGAAAAACATCTAATATTTTTTCTAAACATAGTTTTCTAATAATTTCAAACCATACTCTTTTGCAAACGTTATTAAAGTAAATTTTTGAAGAAGTTGGACTCTTACTGAATTTCCCTTAAGTTACTTAAAAAGAAACACATGAACACGAGCTCTCCTTTGTATTTGGGGTTATTTTTATCCATTCAGATGACTTTTATGTTGTTTAAAAAAATATCTGAATGGAAAGTGCCAATAAAACTTGCTCTGTGTGTGTGAAACCAATGACTGTGTGTAAAAAGATTTTATGAGTAGATGTCCTTGGTGTGAAACCACCCTTTACAAATGAATAAAGGGCTACAAAGTGAAAACTGTGGTAAGGGCCTACACTCTGCAAAGACTCAGGCATAGATGATGATGATGATGATGATGATAATGATAACCGACCCTTGTACCTAGTTTGCATTCTTATAATTGCTGCCCAGGAGTCACATAGCTGATGGTCATAGAAGTTCTTAATTCTCCCATAGATGGCATTACCCTTGTGAAACCTGAGGCTAGTTATTCAGATATCCTCCAGGCCCTGCATTCCAATGGACTGGCTGACCAACTCAGAACAGTGGCCCACACCAAGGAACTTACCCAACTGTTATCAGGACCCCCATTCAACACAAGAAGATAATTTCTACACCACAACCATTTCACCTTGAACCCAGCCAAATAACAGACCCAATTGCTTAACACTTTGCCCACCAAACAATTTTTAAAAACCCTTTCTCCCAAATTCTTGAGAAAATAAATGAGACATTTCTCCTATCTCCTTGATTGGTGCTCTGTGATATTAAATTCTTTCTCTCCTGCAACCCGACTGTCTCCCTATATTGGCTTTTCTCTGTTACAGCAGGCTATAATAGTGCAGTCACCGCAAGCGAACCTTAATATCATCCCTGCAGGTCACAGTCACTCTGAAATGGGAAGTTTTAGACTAGCTTATCAATATGTCAATGGAAAAGAAGCTATATTCTGTAAAAATAATTGAAGAGGGTTTATTCTGAACCAAATTTGAGGACCATGGACCAGAGCCACACCCAAGAAGTATTAAACAAGTGGACACGAGGGGATGGGGTTACAGTTTGGTATTGTACATTTTAGAGAGACAGGGATTGCAGGTGAGGTCAAAAATGAATAAGCAGAAAACATGGATTAGTTTTGCCTAAAAAGGTGGGACATCGGGAAGCCTGACCTTACCATTTATAGATGGGTTTTAAGATTCTTTAGCTGGCAGTTCGGCTGAAAGAGTCAGGCTCCATCTAAAAGACCAGGAGTGGGTGAAAAGGAATGCTTAAGATAAAGGGTCTGTTACTTAGAGACAAGGTATCTATTGGGCATACTAAAGTGGTTTGTTGTGTATATGGAGAACCTGCAGGAAGGTCTCCCATGGCCTTAGGCCTGTTAGTCACAATGGACATCTCTATGATTGAAGAGACAAGTCTGATCTCCTTTCTCAAGGCTAGCAGCTCAGTTTCAGGGATCTTCTTGGTGAAGAGGAAGTCAAGTTAGTTGCTGAGGAGTGGTAGAGCCTTAAGATTTTTAGTTCACAAATGCTACTATTAATCCACAGAGCCATACCTGGAGATCTTAATTTATGTTTCATGGGGAATGTCTTACATTCATTAAACTTAGATACATGACTTACTGTTGTCTGGAAATATCTGTACATTTTATTCCCATATAATCTTACCATTAACCACCTATTAAAATATGGGAGGCTGGGTGCAGTGGCTCATGCCTATAATTCTGGCACTTTAGGAGGCCAAGGCAGGTGGGTTATTTGAGTTTAGGAGTTTGAAATTAGTCTGAGCAACAACAGGACCCATCTCTACTAACAGGAAAAAAAAAAAAAAAAGTAAAGTTAGCCACACGTTGTGGGTGCTAGTAGTCCCAGCTGTCCAGGAGACTGAGTCAGGTGGATTGCTTGAGCCCAAGAGTTTGAGGTTGCTGTGAGGTAGGATGCCATGGCACTCTACCCAGGACAACAGAGTGAGGCTCTGTTTCAAAACTAAAATAAAATAAAATAAAATATAAAATAAATAAAATAATATTGGAATAGAGGAATAGTCAATTTCTTTTGACCAAAAAATTATGTAATTTGATTTATAGGAACAATTGTCCTATAAAAATTTTATACTTCATTTAACTCAGATTATAAAAAGTAGATAATATGTGGACAGTGCCTGTGGTTCAAACGGGTAGGGCACTGACCCCACATAACAGAGGTGGCAGGTTCAAACCCAGCCCCAGCAAAAAATAAAACCTGGGGACCTTTTTATTTAAAAATATTTACATAATTCTCTTACCCTTAATTTTAAAGTCATTTTATCTTGGTATAATTTCTTTTTTTCTATTTTTTTTTTAGAGACAGAGTCTCACTTTGTGGCCCTCAGTAAGGTGTGGCATTACAGCTCACAGCAACCTCCAGCTCTTGGGCTTAGGCGATTCTCTTGCCTCAACCTCCTGAGTAGCTGGGACTACTGGCATCTGCCACAATGCCCGGCTATTTTTTTTTGTGGCAGTTTGGCTGCGGTCAGGTTTGAACCCGCCACCCTTGGTATATAAGGCCAGCGCCCTTCTCACTGAGTCACAGGCACTGCCCTTGGTATAATTTCTTTTATTTCCTCTAATTTCAAATATTTTTATCCCAAAATTTTCAAAAATTAAAATTTTACTACTTTGATGTAACCATCAGCAAAGGTACTTCATGCAAATATTTTTGAAATTAGATATATATTCATCTCTAGGTATTTTTCTTTCAAAGGCATAGAACCCAAAAAACCTTTTGTCAAGACTTGTCAATAAACCCTAATTCTGTATATGTAAATATTTGTGGAGATTGGTACAAAGGGAACAAATTCTGTAAGTATTTCTTTTTACTTCTCTAAGTGAATAATGGTATATTCCTTAATTCTTTGGGGGAAATAAGGAAATTATTGTTACTTTTCTAACTAAGTAAATATTGTAACAAAATAGATTTCTTTATTTGCGAGCAGAGGAAGATGCTAGGGGAAGGGAAACATAGAAAGTAAACTGGAGAAAGCAGTGAGGCAGGGAGAGGGAGGTATCTTTCTTCTTTCAGCCAAGGAAGATATTTCTCATCTTTTTAAAAGAGGTAACAATTAAAAAAAAAAAAAAAGGTAATAAGAAAGCACTAAGATTCACTGTTGCCCCTTTTAGTTGGATTTGGGGCAACTGTTTTTTTTTTTTTTTCCTATAAGAAAAGGTAAGACTTAGATATCTGGGGAAAAAATTAATGAAAATCTTCTTTATGAGGTTTTTTTTTTCCCCATACGCATAATCCACAGTGTTCTATAGAAATTTAAAGTCTGAATTGCATTAGAATTAAGACCAAATAATGTGATGTGCATTTAAATTTTAAATATGCACGTGGCTCCCTGCATTTATTAGAAAGCTTTAGCTTACAGAAGAGCAGGTGGTTCTCTGTGCTGCAGATCAAATACCATCAACTACTTATCAGATCGTCTGCACTGGGTTTTGATTTAAATAATTGAGCTTTTGCAGTCAGTGCTTCTGAAATCTGACCTGCTTCTTGCAGCTTTTCCAATTATGGTTTCCATTTTTGGCTCTTGACCAAGGACTATTTACACGAAGCTTTTGAATATGGTTAATCCAAGAATGAAATTTTTTGTAAAAATGTCTTCATACTCCTTCAGAATATGGTGTGTTCAGTCTTCTGTTTCAAATAATCAAACAGATAAAACTGTGCTTGATTTACTAAACCATTAACGAGAGAAAAAGGACAATGGATTGAGTTTCTTGTTTCCTTCTATAGTAGTTTCTTGGCAAAAGTGGCCCAATCAGCCTCCTGCCTGTATTTTTGTTCATGTAAATTTGAAACATCTTTCATTAAGAAATAGAGTGTGTTTCTTCACTCCTTACATTTGTTCTTGACTTGTTTGGACCAATAGAGTATAAGGAAAGGTATATCTTGACAGCATTGAGCCTAATAGACTTGCATATTTCCACTCCTCTTCTCAAAACTTGAGTGAGTTATCCCAAGATGAGCAGAGCTACCCGCCTGAGAGCTACCATTGACCATACTCGCTTGTAGAAGCTTTACGTGAAAAGAACAGCATGGCTGAGCACAGTTTAAATTGCCCATTTACAAAAATGAAAGCTAAATAAATTGTTATGTCACAAAGCTTTAGTATCATTGTGTATGTCACAATTGTTAACTGTTGCAACCTTTATTTTCCACTGAATATTTTTTCCCTCACGAAGCTTAGGATTTCAAGGAACATGGTTCTGAAATCTTACACACCTTTGCTGTCTGTTTACCTTTGACAAGTTTCTTTAATTCCTGTGAGCCTTCACTCATTCATTCTTTTAACAGATATCCAGTTAAGTTTCTAGAGTGGAGACCAAGAACATAGCCTGTCATTTATGGCCTTTTCATTCTAAAAGGATAACAATGTCCATCTCTTCAAATTGCTGTGGGGAACAATTAACTGATGACCATATAGCACATGAGCATTTGGGTCTCACCAACCTATTCACCCTCAGGTCTCTTTCAAGAGGAAGGGACACATTCCCTAAGGAATGATTTCTGATACACCTATAGTGAAAATTCTGCTATTTACCTAATGTATGAAGTCAGCGATTGGGTCTAAAATCCTGGTGGTGTTATTATGTATTACTTAACCTCCGTAATTTCTATTTTCTATTCAATAAAACAGAGATAATACTTTCAAAATATTCTTAGCAGTAGAGGTCATCTCTCTTGTCATCAGTTTGTCTTAATGTTACATACTGACTTTGAAATCTCTAGAATCACTACAACTGCTAATTAAAGTTGTAAGAAACTGAATCAAAAAGCAAGCCACCTTGGTTACGTTGTTCTTGATATATTTGTGTTCAAGGTGTCTAAACGCCCATGACATTGACCCTTTTTTTCTGGAGGTATAAGTAATGCTATGAAGACTGTGACCAAGCCAATCCCCATGTGAATTTCACAGATTGCTTAGTTGAACTGAGAATATGATCAGAACATCCAGGAACTTCAGATCATTAGTCATCTCATAAGGGAAAACAGATGGCTTCCCTAGGGGAGGGAATTTTTACCTCCCACAGATTTTGGACACCATTATAGAAGTAGGCCTGATTGTTCAGAGAAGCGTGTGTGAGTCCCTTTCCGTTGGAATCTGTACCTCACCTTTCTCCCCTGATGTATATATGCATATAGAAAATGCACTATCAACAGAATGGACTCCCAAAGAAAGAGGAAGCAGTACATTCATCCAAACCCTTCAACGTGGATACGCCCCAGTAAAAGTGTAGTGGTATACAGAGTGACTGAATATAATTTGTTCTCAGTAAATACTCTACAGCAAAATATAGTATGTATGGGGCAGACCCATAGCTCAGTGGGTAGGGCACTGGCCACATACAACCAGGCTGGCAGGCTCAAACCTGGCCCAGGCCAGCTGAACAACAATGACAAATGCAACAAAAAATAGCCTGGTGTTGTGGCGGGCGCCTATAGTCCCAGCTACTTGGGAGGCTGAGGCAAGAGAATCATTTAAGTCCAAGAGTTTGAGGTTGCTGTGAGCTGTGATGTCACAGCACTCTACTGAGAGCAACATAGACTCTGTCTCAAAAAAAAAATAATAGTATGTATCATATATACATACAATGCAAAGTAGTTTTTCTATTTTTATTTTTTTATACTTGGAGATATTGGTATTTGGGACTGGATAATTATTCATTGTGAGGGTCTGTCCCGTGAATTATAGCATGTTTTCAACACTCCTGGTCTCTCTCCACTAGATGCCAATAATACCCATTATACCAGCTGTGACCATTATAAATGTCTCCAAACACTGCTAAATAGCCACTAGTTGCTCTTGGTTAAGATCTATTGGTATACAAGTATCAGAATATCAGAGGGGGGAAGGAAATGTGCTCATATAATCTTGTATTAGAGGGCAATAAAAAACACAGAGTTCAACTTCATTTTCTGTATGAGTATGGGTTATTATTCATTCAATCATTATTTTACCTGCTTCTCATACGTGTATGAGGCACAGGGCTAGATCAAATGAGGTGCAAAATCTTCATTATTTTCTCCCTATAAGAACATAACCTTTTTTAGTTGTATCATCAAATGCAAGTTCATCTTATTTTATAGTGTGCAACCACCAATAAAATGGTAAAGAAAAAGTAGGTGATAGATTTCAAAGGTAGTGTGCAGACAGGACCTTACAATGGAATCAGAAAATGGAATATTTAATTTTTAAATGTGGCTATTATCAATGTACCAATGTGTGATATTAGAAAAGTTATGCCATCTCCATTCATTTTCAATGGCTGCCATAACAAAACAAGAGAAATTTGTTTTTCTACCACTTTAGAAGCTGAAGTTCAAGATCAAGGTGTCAACAGGGTCAGTTCTCTCTTCTTGGCTTGTAGACATTCACCTTGGCCCTGTGCCTTCTGTTTGTGATTTTTGTGTCTGAATTTCCTGTTCTTATAAGGAAATCATAATCTATTGGACGAGACTCCACCTTAGTTACCTTATTTTAACTTAATTAGCTCATTAAAGACCATATCTTCAAGTACAGTAGCATTCTGATGTAATAGGAGTTACCATTTTAACATCTGAATTCTAAGCTGAGACACTTCAGCCCATAGCATCACATCTAGGCCTCCATTTCCTTACCTATAACATGGGGGAGCATCCTACATCCTTTGTAATAAATTGCCACCTAAATTAAGTTAAGATAAATAGGCATCTGTATTGCACATAGCATAGTGTCTAACACATAACAGGTCTACAACAGAATCAATTATTAATAATACGATTTCATTTGATTCTGGCTAAAGAAAAATTATTAACAAGGAGCCTTGGGCTCCTAATATAGGTGGAGCTGGAAAAGCAGATCCAGATGAGGATACATGTAATTTAAGAGGAGGAACATAAAAGCAAAGTGCAAAGCACAGGGTCAATTTGGGAACTGAACGATGTTTTCTTGATTCTAATATTAGCAATTAGCATTTAATTTTTATTTTGATAGTTTTAGGCGGTACAAATTTTTTTGTTAATGGATGAATTGCATAAAATCTAGGTTTTTCATGTTCCTGTCACCTGAATAATGTGCATTGTACCCAATTTTTCATCCTGTAACCTCCTCCAAATCTCCCCTCTCAGAGTCTCCAATTTTCATTATGTCACTCTGTATGACTATTCATACCCACTGCTCAGTTCCTACTTATAAGTGAAAACATGTAATATTTAGATTTTTTTGTCCCTGGGTTGCTTCCCTTAAGGATAATGGCGTCCAGAAAAGAATTCTTTTTTTTTTTTTTTTTTTTTTGTAGAAACAGAGTCTCACTTTATTGCCCTTGGTAGAGTGCTGTGGCATCACTGTTCACAGCAACCTCCCAACTTCTGGGTTTAAGCGATTCTCTTGCTTCAGCCTCCTGAGTAGCAGGTGCCTGCCACAAGTCCTGGCTATTTTTTTGTTGCAGTTCAGCTGGGGCCAGGTTGAACCCGCCACCCTCGCTATATGGGGCCAGCGCTCTACTCACTGAGCCACAGGTGCCACACCTCAAAATACATCTTACACTCAATAAGTTCATTTAACATTGTTTCTTTTTTTTTTATCTTTTAATTCACCTTGATTTCACTTTTTTTAGACCATTTTTTGCTATCACTAGTCATAGGACATAGGAGTTACAATAATCGCACATCACCTGGAATATAGCAAACACCTGTTGCAGTGTGAGTGTGCCTGGGTTGGCAGAGAACTTTAGTGGCAAAGGGTTACTTGATGGAGATTTTTCTGTTCTTTGTAATGCATGCAATGTTTCTCTAAGCATATATGAGGTTGAAAATAAGTGTCAATAATGATATTAAGGGAGCAGGAGAAAAAATTGGCCATGAGAAGACAGTGATGAGCCTGGTGTCAGGTTGAGTGGGTCAGCTAAGCTGCTCACTGGAGAGTGGACGGTGTTACTCCCAGTTCTTCTTCCACTTTTACAGAAAGAACAGATCTGTTGCAATCGCAGAGGGCATATGATGCTATAGCTATTTCTCATTCCTGGCATCTTTGTTGACTGCTGGTAGAAGTGTTCACGTAAGGAACACTTACATGAGAAAGACTTCACTAGCTGATTTCATATAAACCTGAAGTCTTATATTTTTATGAACATACTCATGTATATATGTGTGTTTATAAAGAAGGTACAAAAATGTACACACATTTTGAGAGAGAGATAGGTATCATATATTATGTATATACTTTGAGCATCTCTTGTAATTACAGAAGTCAAATGTGACTTGTATTCATCTTTCATTATTGGCCTATATTAAGTATTACAATTTTAATTACAGCTTTTTTCTTAAAATATGTATATATATTTTACACTCTGTATATGAATACATGTATACATATTTTTATTTTACTTTTTCAAACATAATGAAATGAAAATATGTCACTAGAATATATGTAGAAAGGACATTTTATATTATACGTAGATTAATAACTATCATAAAGAAGACTATATTTTTTAATTTATTATGCAATTTCTTTTATTTATTTTTTGTGGAGACAGAGTCTCACTTTATGGCCCTCGGTAGAGTGCCGTGGCATCACACAGCTCACAGCAACCTCCAACTCCTGGGCTTAAGTGATTTTCTTGCCTCAGCCTCCCGAGCAGCTGGAACTACAGGCGCCCGCCACAACGCCCAGCTATTTTTTGGTTGCAGTTCAGCCGGGGCCGGGTTTGAACCCGCCACCCTCGGTATATGGGGCCGGCGCCCTACCAACTGAGCCACAGGCGATGCCTGAAGTCATATTCTTTATAAGTCATATTTTATTCCTCTGTTTCTCAAGGATTTGTTTTTGCTAGTTGTGTCTGTATATGACCTATATAAGAATTCTTCAATTTAGACATGCCTAATTTTGAATGTCAAACACAGCTATTTAGGAACTTACATGCCTTAACTTTCTGAATCTTTTTTCTTTTTTATAAAATAGTGATAGAAGTTGGTCTCAACGCTTCTTTGTGAGGATTATATAAAGTAATTAACGTGTGAGGAATGTCTAGTGAAACATCAATTCCGGACTAGGCACATGGTACATGTTTTTCTCCTTCTACCTTATCCTCGTTGAACAGGGAAATATAAATCAATGTCTAATTATACATGGAAGTAGAGAAAATTGGATTTTCACATAAGCAAGTTTCTAATAATTTATGATAACTTAGGGACAAATTTTTATTTTTTGGAAATACATTTCAAATTATAGGATGACTTCAGATAGCCTGGGAACACTAAACACATCATAAAGCATAAAAACAAATATTTCCGAAGACCAATGCACAAGAGCATTTCCATTACCACTGCATTTCCCCAGGGGACTCACCTGACCTGGGAAGGTTCTATATGTTGCTAAAATGAAATAAAAAATGTGAATTTCCTCCTGAAGATATCAGAGAAAACGTCTCTAAAATGCTTTCCTGAAATAAATACAATCTAGTCCTTTGGTGCTTTCAGAATATAACCATATTGTGAGATGGGCAAATTCAGACACAGGTAGACTCAGCTGCTCACTCAGTTCAGAGAGAAATCTGAATTCTGTTTCCTAAAGTAAGTTGCAGAAAATAGCTGAGCCAATTTTAAATTCCAGTCAAATCTTGCCTCACTGTTCTTGTTTTTTTTTTGTTTGTTTGTTTTTTGCTTTATCTCATTCTGTTGATAAAGGTTTTTCATCCACTAATTGAGCACCTCAATGTTTGAGTAGATATTTGTATAAAAATGAGCTAAAGTAGGCTTTTTTCACATCACAATCTCTTACTCCCATCATAACATGGACCTCTGAGTTCATGACATAGCAAGTTCCATTTCCACTAGTTTCTTCTCATGCTTGTCTCAATAATTTAACTATTTCTTCTAGATTTTAGAAATCTTCTGAGATTATTAAATGGCTATTTTGTCTTTAGAATGTCTAAAACATAGCCATTGAATATAAATGCAATAACTGTCACTGTCTTCATTTTATCACATATATTCTTACTCAAACCACACAATATTCAAAGGAGGTAGTTATGATTAATCATATTTTAGAGTTTCAGAGCAGAGCAGGGAAAATTAGTCTGAGAGAAGTCAATTAACCTACCCAAATTCACAGAGTTGCTAAATCAAGGTGTGCCTGGCCGATACCTCTTAAATTTATGCTGCTCTGAGCTCAAGAAGAAAAAGAGCTAAGTGAAAACTGCAGAATACAACAAACTGAAGCTTTGCTGGGTAACAATTCTTGGTTCCATTAAAAATAAGGAAGAAATGCCTTTACCCATCAAGTTTAAAATCTATATGGAAAGCTGCATGGCAACAGCAATCTTCATTTTAATTTACTTTTATTTAGGTCCATCTCAAAGGATTTTGACATGAAAATAAATTTTCTAAAATTAAGTAGAGGCAGGATATTGAAATATAAATGAAGACACATGGGAAAGAAATGGAAGCACAAAATTGATTCAGGCAGTTCAGACTGTGGGTTCCCTCCATTAATTGTTCTGTCCACTCTTGTTTTTCACGGTCTGCCTTGCATAGAAAGCTTTGCGGAATGTGCCGTGACAAAGATGGCACTTCCAGTAAAGATCTACTCAATTCATAACAATGTGTCTCAAGATCAAACCTAGGGGGAAAAAGTACGGAGGGATGAACACATCGAATGGTGGTGGTCTCAGCCTGGTAAGAGAACTAGATGGGTCCATGTATACAGAGCCAGAATAATGGACTAAGGTGAAGAGGTAGATTATCTTCTGTGCTCTTAAACCTGTGTTATGGGTAACCAAGTCCCACACGGCCATGAGAAGCCCTAATCAGAAAGAGACCCTGGGAAATAGGAACTGAATATCAATGGAAAATGTGAGCCTGGAATAGGGGAGGCACAAATATGACTAGTCTGACAAATTCTGCAGAAAGGCCAACTGTTATAGTGCTCTTTCAAGCCTGCATTTAACTGGTAGAGTACCAACTGCAGAATGTGATCTTAATCCTTCAGAATTGTTGATGGTGTATTTTATATCCAGCCACAGTCTACCTGTCCAGAATTTATTCTAACTGAACCCTCCTTACCTTGTATGCTGCAGGAAAACAGGTCTATGTAAAGCTTCCCAAATGTGTATTATTTTCCTGATTTTTGTGATTTTCCACATTCTGTTCCCTGATTCCAATTCATGACCTTTACTTTGTGTCTGCCTCCCAAAGTCATTCGAAAGTTCCCTCTGGTGTGAAGCCTTTATTAGACTCCTTCAAGAGATATGCAGACTTCTGTTCCATAGCTGAAGACAACTTGTATTAATTTCCCATACAGCAGAGATGGCATTACACTGTGTCTGAGGATGATAGGGCTGTGTTTCGTCTACATTCATCATGTCCATCATAGAAAGTATCACACACTCTGTGAATAAACTGCCTGTTTGTACACTCATCAGATCATAGTTGAGTGTCAGCCAATACTATTTTTTACCATTCTCATTCTTTTCCCATCACTAACCTATCCAGCAGATTTCTACCAAGTCAGGACACGCATTTTCTTCAAAATTTAGAACTCAAGACAGGACAATCAATCCATCATAAAAGGCCCAAGCAAGGGCTAAAATTGCTACAATTTCTAAAAATAATAAACATGTATTGAATACTTACTATGTATTGTATATAATTATATTTAAAGATATTTTCCATAGTTAGCCAGACACCATTTTTTGTTTGATCAAAGCATGTGGTTGATTAAATTATTGTTTGATCAATATTTAATCAACTAATCTTTCTGAAGTTTTTTTTTTTTTTAGGACAGACACATCTTTGCGATTTTTATTTTGTTATTCACTGTGGAGGTGCTCCCTTTAGGGGAGCCAGGTGGGGCGTGCTTGGTGCTCAGTGGGTGTTTTGTTTTTTTTTTTTTCTATTTTTTATTTTTATTAAATCATAGCTGTGTACATTAATGCGATCATGGGGCAACATATACTGGTTTTATAGACCATTTGACACATTTTCATCACACTGGTTAACATAGCCTTCCTGGTATTTTCTTAGTTATTGTGTTAAGACATTTACATTCTACATTTACTAAGTTTTACATATACCCTTGTAAGATGTACTGCAGGTGTAATCCCACCAATCTTATTCCTACCTATCCCTGAAACCTATTGTTCATACACGGTAGCATCTTAGACATTCTCCATCACCTGCAAAGTGAGAAGTCTCAAAGTTTTGTAGATATGAGACATTTCCAATATCAATTGACTTTCTGACTATATACAGGGTAGACATAAAGTTTGTGTGAAATTTACTATGTTAAACTATTTTAAATTGCACCCAAACTTTACGTCCATGCTGTATAATAGAATCTTTCTTCCATAGACCAGTGGGAAGATCATAGAATTTCCATAACATTATAGTAGTAAAGGACCACCTACGAAAATGAAGATATGTTCAGCTGACAGGCTGCCTCCTTTACGTCAGGACTACGTTCATGCCATTTAAAACTTTAGTACGTCTCTAGATGGTAATGATGTCAATTCAAATTCTGACTTCTAAATAAATACTGTGTCTAGTGAGTGTCAAGTTGACATCTCTGAGTTGTGCATTTTGGAGAAGGTGAATGATGTCTGTGTATGTAGCTTATAAGAAGGATTTGTCTGCTTATGAATAGTCTCACTGGGGGGATTGGAGAGCATTGTTCCCAGACCACATAACTTTCCTTATTTCCACTTTGGGGGTGGATTTATCCATGACTGCATGTCTGTTCTAGTTTATGGTGGCTAACAACCACCAAATAGCTAAGAAATTCATTTGTCCTCAAATAATGACCACCAGTAAAAGCCCTTCAGAGAACTAATTTGGGGTATAATGGAGGTCCATTGCTTGTACTAATCAGTGAATCAGTGATTCCTGGAATTCCCTCCTGTGTTTTAAAGACAAGGAAAAAAAAGATTACATTCACTGCCATTGGGTATAAAATTTCCTGGAGGCCATCATTTGCAGAAAGTGGAGAGTTATATTCTTTTTCTTAAAAAGGAAGATAATAGAAAAAAACAATTTGAGTTAATAAGTTTGCCCATCCCTATGGAGTAAGTCACTGGACAATTATCCAACCTGTTATTTTGGATAGTTTATATTTTTAACTAAAAATTTGTATAATTTTTACAAATAAAAATATGTAAAGACATTGTATAAATTTATGAACTATGTATTGAATTACATAATCACTTAAGTCTGAATATGTTCTTTGGAAAGATGCATTCATAGATTTTATATTTGGTCTGTTACGATTATCTTTACCAATAACATGCTCTCTAAAACTGCTTAGTTCATAGATCATTTGACACATTTTCATCACATTAGTTAACATAGCTTTTGTAGCATTTTCTTAGTTATTTTGCTAAGACCTTTACATTCCACATTTACTAGGATTCACATATGAACCAAGTGTATGGTGCCCCACGATCATACTAATGTACACAGCTATGGTTTAATAAAAATAAATAAATAAATAAATAAAAAGAGAAGGGGCCAGGAAACTCTACGATGCTTTATCTCACTCAACTATAACAATTTGTGAATCCTCATTAATTGTCTGACAATGTTTCATGAATCTTGAAAGTAACTGAAATAAAAGGGTTCATTAGTGAAAAAAAAATAAAAAAATAAAACTGCTTAGTTATGCAATAGTTAGAAGCCAAATCCTATAGTTGGGAGGAGAATGGAATTATTGGAAAGTAATGCAAAGACACACAATTCAAAATGTAACGTAGGGAAGTTCTTTACTCTCTCATTGGATCCAGAATGGGACCATCTAGACTCCAGCTTACGTGAACATTATGGACTTCCTTGTGCCAGGGCTCCTTCTCTTGATTCTTCCCAGTCATCTGTTCCACCTACCACATGGCTCTTGGTTTTCCTTCTTTTGTGCCCTCTGCCATGTGTTTTTATTTTCAGTCAGTTGATTCCATCTGGTTTTCTTTTTGATGAAGTTGCAAAGAAAGGTCTCTAATCTCTCAAGTTCTCTCCAACATTATTTCTTTGTAAGAAAAGTTTTTTGCTAATAATGACCCCTTGTATGACATAAATCTAAAACAAGCATTTCCATAATCCAGGAGATACATGCTTCCAAAATTGTGGATACCAAAACTGTGGAAAGGGAGTGAGAATAGGGGAACAAATACTTCAGAAGACTGTGAAAAAACCCTACCCTCTACCAGGCATCCTCAAACTGCGGCCCGCAGGCCACATAAAGCAGTGTGAATTGTATTTGTTCCCATTTTGTTGTTTACTTCAAAATAAGATATGTGCAGTGTGCATAGGAATTTGTTCATAGTTTTTTTTTGTTTTTTTTTAAACTATAGTCCGGCCCTCCAACAATATGAGGGACAGTGAATTGGCCCCCTGTTTAAAAAGTTTGAGGACGCCTGCTCTATGCCATGAGGTTAAAAAACACTGGTTGTAGGACAACTCATATAGTGTGATTGACAAGCTAGAAAATGGTTGTTTCCCTCTAACATAAGCTATAGTATGTTAAACTATATATTACAATTGTATTGCAACATGTTATTTCAACTTCTTGAGAATATGGTGACATTAAGCAGTTATCAAGGTAAATTCAATATAGTCTTGGATAAAACTGCCAGGTTTTAAGTAGCTGGTATCCAACAGTCATCCCCCAAGCTTCTGGCACCAAAGCAGTGCTCTGATTCAGTGCCATCATTTGGGACCAGGGAGTAGGACATTGATTGAAACACTGCTGGACTGGTCTTTCTTTCTACCCTTGAGAGTTGTTTGATGGTCAAGAATAAAGGTGAATATTTGGTCAGTAAAATCTGAAGCAATAATTATTAAAGAACGTAAGAAATTCTTACTCTTCAGTTTACAAATTGAGCCAAACTAGCCAAACAATAAGTTAGGTAAAGGCTTAATATAATATCTCTAAAGTATGTTAATCATAAAGAAAAAAATGAATGAATGCTAAGCCATATGCCAAGTACATTGGAATTAAAAACAAAAATATCAAGGAAATGGAAAGAGTGATTCACCTTGTTGACATGGAGAGGGAAAGTCAACCTGAAGTGACAATTCCATTTTTAGCTAAGTTCTGAAGTATACATGGAAGTCCTGAGTGTACATAACTTTAGAAGATAAGGACATTTACTATCTGTTGGTAACAGGAATAGTAGGTTCCAAGGGACAGATGTAAGAAACATCAACTTGGGTTCTAGTAATTCTAAGTAGACAATGTTGTCATGTTCAAATGGACATCATGCAGAGCATTGTAGAGTGTTTGTTTTAAGAAGGATTATGATGCCACCAAAAAAGAGAGAACCTAGAAATCAGTTAGGAAATCAAGGCAGTATAAACTATGGGCTTTGTTTCTTTAGATTACTGATGTTGATGATTGCCATTGTTTGCTATAGAGCCATTTGCATAATGGAATTCATCCTGGGTAAATAAAATAGTGTGTGGGGGGTGTTTTTGATGATGGATAGGGACTGTTACAGCTTTTCTCTGAAAGTCTTTCATTTCTTTCCCATCCCAATATCACCACTATACCCAACCCCCCTTTGCCTGTCCCAGATGTGTCTCCAGTCTCGGATTTCTTCTGGGAACAGTGTCAGACATACCCTACAGAGGGACCAGATTTACATTTTTACATCAGGAGAATGGATTTAGTAAGGAAAATAGATAAATTGGAGGAAAGTAAATCTAGTTATTTTATGAGAGAACCCCAGGTTAACAATAACCTTAACCATAAAACCCCTAGTGTCAAGGGTACAAAGAAGGAGGTAGATCGTAGGTAACATGTATGGGATTTGTTTTTTGTTGTTGTTGTTTTAGTTTAGTTTTTTGCAATGGTGAACAAACATTAAATGGAAAAATCTAAGCTATCTTTGAAGTTCCTGTCTTGAGGCAGATGGTAGTGTTATTAACCTACTGCCTTGGACTATGAAAGACGGGTCTTTCCTTTTGTTATTTTTCTGCCAAGAAAATTAAAAATTCTCTTTATTGAATGCAATCAAATTTGCATATTGATTTATTTTATTTTGGGGGGTATACATTAAACGGTTTCTTCCTATTGAGCAGGCACTGTTGCCCACCACAGACTCTGAAAAGACTGCCAAGAGGCATTTGTGTATTTAATGCTCCTTCAGTTCAAATATACTTAGTCATAATTAAACTCAGTTGAATGGTTTTTAAAAGAAGTTAGTTGTTAATATGATTGGCAGTATTCTGTGCCTTTGACAGCATCTAATGAAATATGCCTGGGTGGTATGCGACACTGACAAATGCTACGATTTATCTTCTATGATCTCTCACTAATGTAATGCGATTATGTTGAAACTTCTGTTTTTAAGAAGGCATGCGATTACTCTCTATTATCTAAATACGAATGACAAATGTTCAAGTTTTCATTACACATAAACAATCTTGAAATTAATATTCTTCAACTCCATTTTTTTAAAAAAATGTGAGTATTGTTTTGTAGGATTGTAGGAGGCAATACCCCGAGACTAACAAGACATTTTTTTTCTTCAAAAGAAGTATTAAGTTGTTATATAAAAAAATGTTTCAGATTCATGAAGAAGAGAGAGAAGAGCATAAATCACAACATAAATATTACTTTAGGATCACAAACCTTCAGCTTGCTTGCCACCACTAGATGACAACCTTGTGTGTTTGCTAGGTACCAGCTTTCTGATTTTCTTCTGATAAGTGGAATATAGTACTTACAGCAGTATACTACATTCTTCAGCACTTCAGAACATACAATGGAAACATAAACTTCTTAGCAACATAATTATAAATCAGTCTTCATTGTCAGTGGTGTTACATAGGTGAAATATAATTATTTGTTCAAAATATTAATACAAATAACCTTTAATACTCTCTACAATTCTGATGATTTATTTTAAGTCATTTGATTACATTTATCTTAGCAAACTTATTGGATTTCTGTGTTTTTGGCTTCTTCTGATGTTTTTCAGCTTTTTTAGCCTTTGCAGGTTGTGTTCTGATTTGTGGCAAGAAAAATGACTAACAAGGCATTACTGAACATAAATGCCCAGATTTCCAATGTTAAGTTTTAGCTAAAGGGTACATAGTCATTAATTATGGAAATAATGACATGACTGTTCACAGGACATAAAACCTGACCTATGATTCCACATTCGCACCATGCTTTGGATAAGAGAAATGAGAGGACAAAGACAGAACAAGTGGCAGTGTTATTTCTTTTCATAAGGAGACCTAGCATGTACATTGATTTACCTAACATTAAACGTGGTTTAGCCATGTTCTTTAGAACAACAAAAACGATAACAAAATTTTTCTTATTTTTTATTTTTTTTTATTGGTTCAAGTTCATTGAAGGTACAAAGAATTAGGTTACACCGTTTGCATTTGTTAGGTAAAATTGCATCCTGCCCCCAAGAGGTGTGCCATATACCATAACTATGCATTGGCCTCCCTCCTCCCTTCTCCCTACTCCCTACTCCCTACTCCCTTGTTTCCTCACTCTCCACCTTGAATTGATTTGAGTTTTTATCTTATATGAGAATGTATTAGATCATCTACTGGCTTTGTATTAGAATTGAATATGTTGGATTCTTCTCCATCCTTGTGGTACTTTATTAAGAAGAATATGTTTCAACTCTATCAGGTTAATATAAAAGATGTAAAGTCTCCATCTAATAACAATATTTTATGTCTTTCTATGTTGGTGGTCTTCAGCTTTCTATGTTGGTGGTCTCAACCCCCACAAGATGCTTTATGATGTCTAGAGATAGTTGTGATCATCATAACTGGGGAATGTGTTACTGGCCCCTATTAGCAAAAGCTAAAGTTGTTGCTAAATATCCCACACGTAATTATCCAACTCAGAACATCAATGGAACCAACACTGAGAAATCTGGTTCTTTTACTTCAACTTTCCACTCCCCAAAAAGGACTTGTGGTGTCAATGAAAAATGTGGTTTCTGAAGTAAGGAATTGTCAGTGGCTATATGATATTTGGCAAGTTTTATTTTAAGTTATCTGTTGCCTTGCTCTTGTGGGTGTGTTGTGTGTATGTGAATGTGTTTTCACGTGCATGGACGTGTGTGAATATGTACTCCAGTGCTAAGTGGTTTTAGTGAAGTTTAAATGATAAAAATCAAAGACCCAATACCATTAATAATAATAAAAGAAATACAATTTCTAGGTATATATTTAACCAGGGAGGTAGAAGATCTCTACAAAAAGAACTACTAAACACAGAGGAAAGAAATTTCAGATGACAAAACCAAATGGAAAAACATATTATCCTCATAGATCTGTAGAATCAACATTATTAAAATGCCTGTACTACCACTGAAGTGATTACAGAAGCAGTGCTTTTCCCATAAAAATTCCATCAGCATATTTCACAGATCTTGAAAAATAAATAAGTCTGTGTTTTATTTGGGAACATAAAAGAGGATGGATAGCCAAAGAAATCCTAAGCAAAAATAACAAATTTGGAGCTATCACATCACTAGACCTAACTATACCACAAGGCTATTTTAACCAAAATAAAATGGCATTGGTACAAAACCAGAGACATAGACCAAGGGAGCAAAATAGAGAAGCTAGATATAACTCCATCTCTCTATAGCCAACTGAACTTTGGAAAAGCAGACAAGAATGCTCACCAGGGAAAAGTAGCTCTATTCAATAAATGGTACTGGGAAAATTGGATGGGCACATGCTTAAGAACGAAAGAGGACCCTCCTCTCTCACTACTCACCAAAACTGATTCAAGATGGATAAAAGACTTAAATGTAAGGCGTGAAACTATAAATATCTAGAAATGTAGGAGAAAAAACTTTTCTAGATATTAGTCTAGACAGAGAATCTATGATTAAGACCCAATGGCAATTATAGCAACAACAAAATTAAATGTGTCTTTGATTAAAGTTAAGAAGCTTCTTCACAGCTATAATTAACAGAGCAAATAGACAACTTACAGAATGGGGGAACACATTCACAATCTATACAGCTGACAAGGGGCCAATACCCAGAACCTTCAAAGAACTCAAAAAAAAAAAAAAAAAGACAGAACATCAAAAGTGTGGGAAAAAGACATGAGAAGTTTTTCAAAGGAAGATAGACAAATGGCAAACAAACATATTAAAAAAATACCAAACATCTTTAATCGTCAGGGAAATGAAAATTAAAAAAACCACAATGAAATATTACCTGACTCCTATTAGAATGGCTTTTCTTAAAAAGTCCAAAAGCAATAGATGCTGGCACAGATGCAGAGAGAAAGGAGGGCTTATACAGTTCTTGATAGCACTGCAAATTAGTAAAACCCCTGTGGAAAACAGTATGGAGATTCCCCAAAGAATTGAAAGTAGATCTATTACTTGATCCAGCAATCCTACTACTGAGTATCTACTCAACAGAAAAGAAGAAATTTTATCAAAAAGAAACTTGAAGTCTAATGTTTATTGAGGCACCATTCACAATTAAAAAGATCTAGAATCAACCCAAATGCCCGTAAAGTCATGAGTGGATTAAATGTGGGATACTTATACCATGGAGGACTACTCAGGCATAAGAAGAATGATTAATGTCTTTTAAAGCAGTTTGGAAGGAATTGAGACCATTATCCTAAAGTATCTCAAGAATGGAAACAGAAACAGCATGTGTATTCTCTAATGAATTGGAACCAACTCAAGGGCACAGCAGCGCACAGAAGGAAATAAAAGTCCCTGGAAATCAAGCAGGGGAGGAGGAAGGAGGGAAGGGACAATGAACCCTCTTAGGTAAAGGCGCATTTATAGCCCCGATTTAAGACACACAACAAAAATATTTGTGCTGTTTGATTGATGTACATAGTATTTTGAAATTAAAAAGAAAACAGAGTATTTGGCACATGCTTTAGGCGTTTAGCCTCCATATTTCATTATAATCATTAAGATGATCTTCATTTTTCTTCAGGACATGAGTTACAAGGCCCCATGTAGTTATTTTTATAGAAACATAGCTGTACCTAATATCCTGTATGACTCAATATTTGATTTTAGCTTCTCTCCCATTGAACTATAAGTGCCAACAACATAGGGGTCATGCTCATTTTTGGTCAATATTTCACCTCTTATATCTGGCACCTTGTCTATGTCATAGCAGGTACCTAATAAATTTTTTGCTGAATTAGAGTTTTGGTAAATCAATGATATATTAAATTATGGGAATCATAGAATAAATGAAGGAAAGAATTTGAGGGGTAAAGAAGATGAGGAATGAAGACCAGAGGGAGATTAATGAATCAACCATAACTATAGTTTAAACGTGTAGATAGTATGAAAATGACCTTAGCCAGGGCTTCCTGGTAACTTGAAATCCAATTCAGTTTAGATCTGTGATAATTTCATAATTGAAGGAAAATTTCATAGCCTCTTAAATTCAGTTTTTACATTTGAGAGTTTGTAGATTAAGCCCTGGTTTTTGAGACTCAAAGTGGATATAAATATTTACTATTAACTGTCAAATGCATAGAAATATTGGCTGTTCTACTGTCTAGCAAGACACTGCAAACTTCTCAAATTACAGATGAGGGTCATAAAGCACAGAGAAATGGTTAGGTCATCTTTAGAATTTCCCATCTAACATTCTATAGTCTTTTACTCTGTTAATTCTGGGATTTTTCTCAAAATTCTGTCATGAAACACTATTACAAGAAAATCACTATTTAAAAAAAAAATATGGTCCAACAAATATAGAGAAAAAAAATCCTCTTTTTGCATAATAAGAATGCACTCTTAGTGGTACACAGAAAGAAAACATCTTGAAATTAAAAATTTCTCTCTATTGTCTTTGTTTTGTACTGGGCAGCCCTTTACCTGGTTAGGCACCAGTGAAAGAGAAAAAAAAATCATGCCATATTAAAATTTCTTGTTCTTCAAATTAGGCTTTTGATAAACAAAATGGAATACCCTAAATGTCATTATGATATGGAGTTGAGGGAAGGGGGAGGCTGGCTGGAGGGAGGGTAATTGGTGGGACCTCATGTATGGTGCCTATTGCAAGGGTACATGTCAAATCTGTTAAAAGTAGAGTATAAATATCTTAACAACAATTAAGTGAGGGGAAGGCTCTATTAACCAGTTTGATGTAAGCATTCCAAATTGTATATAAAATAAGCACATTGTACCCCATAAATGCATTAACGTACACAGTTGTAATTTACTTAAAAAAATCTTTAAAAAATTAGTTCAAAAGGGACAAAAGAACCAGATTATTCCTCTTCCAAGCCTCAGCAAAGACTTTGAGGGTAAATTGAGTTTACGTTGGAAATAATAAGGATATGGAGAAGTAGATGAGACAAAGACTGTGGAGATAGACACATAAAGTGCTGAGCACAATTTCCTTAGAGTCTGAAGGAGGGAGAAGCTATGTATTCAGTCCCCCTTCCAGGTCAGCATGCCCCCTGATGTACAGATCAAGGCCAGCACAGCCCTGGGGTGAGGGTCGCTAGTTTCAGGGTGGCTGTGATGTACATACAGATCAAAGCCACCACGGACCTAGAGGTGAGGGTCACTAGTTACAGGGTGGCTCTGATGTAGATCAAAGCCAGCCCGGACCTAGAGGTGAAGGTGACTAGTTTCAGGGTAGCCCCCAACCTCAGTGGCTGGCACATCTTTCATGAATGGACCAACAGAAGTGACATCATACATTTTTCAAGATTTACTGTGGCTTTCAGCAACAAGCCATATAGTAACTCTCCTGTGTGTGAATATACACTGTTAATGCCCTCGGGTGCTTGTAAAACCCTTTCTCTACCAAATAAATCCTAGTCATGACATCTCTGTGACACTGGACTCTCACCTGCTGAGAGTCCCTTGTTCTCTCTGAGTGGCACTGAGTACCAGAGAAAACTCGCCTCTGTGAATGAATATTCAGTATTATTTCAGCCTTCTGAGAAGTCCTATTACTTAAAGAAATTATTTAAACATAGTTAGCATGTCTAAAAATGTATTTTCTCTCAGTAATTCTAAGAGCCATCCTATGGGAATACTTCTCCCAGTGTTCAGGAAAGTGAAACAAAATATTTCCCTCGGCACTTAGAGTGGTCAGTTTCTGACACTGGTTGCCAATACTACCTTTGATATGTCAGCACTGTCATTTGTCTCACTCCCTGCTCCAATGCTTTTCCTTCTTAAATATTTAATGGAATCTCTCCAGCCCCCCTCTTTTTTCTTTATAGCTACAAGCCACAGTTTTGCAAGGAAGAGTATGCTCCACTTACCCAGAACTTGAAATATTGAAGACAATGTCTCCCAGACAGGAATCT
Organism: Nycticebus coucang; assembly: GCF_027406575.1. Taxonomy (NCBI): domain Eukaryota; kingdom Metazoa; phylum Chordata; class Mammalia; order Primates; family Lorisidae; genus Nycticebus; species Nycticebus coucang. Next base: position 159,592,872 of record NC_069781.1, read on the forward strand.
CTGGAATCAGGAGGCCACAGGTATTAGCAATAAAGTGAGGATACAACAAATGCTTTGCTCTATTCCACAAAACTAACTGAATAAACATAATTATCACAGGGAATGAAATGTCTTTTTAAATAACTGTAAGTCAGAGGAATATAGCAGGCAATAAAGAAATTATCATGCGCAGATCAGAGCACAATGGTTTAAAAGAAAAAAGCAGGAAGATGGTGTTAAAGTTAAGTGGGAAGATGACACACCCAAAGTGTTACTGCAGCACTGTCATGTGTGAGAACAAAACAAAATAACTTAGAAAACAAAATCCTCATCTTTGGGATTATATTTCATGATGTTTTTAGGGAGGAAAAAGTGGTGGAGTTGAAGGAGTTTTATAGGAAAGTGCCAGAATATTTATATCCACTTTGAGTCTCAAAAACCAGGGCTTAATCTACAAACTCTCAAATGTTTTAACACAAAGATAAGGTTATTCTAGAGAGAGCTAGAACTTTATGGTGCTGAATTTGAGAGGAAAATTGAGATTCTTGTCTCTTTGCTGCAGGTGAATATTCTGTTACATTTTTTTTTTTCGTGAAGCATTTCTGTGACTATAGATCTCAGATCCAGGACAAGTAGGGGTGTGGGGGGGCTAATAATACAAACTCTGTTTAGCAAAACTGTAACTTTGATTATTGATTTATTATTCCAAGGAATATTATGGTAGATAGAATAAACACACACTCATGATATTTCGTAGCTTATCTGTCAAGAGGTAGAATGGACTTGATTGTGAATTGCACTCAGAACTTGTTTTGACCAGCGGAATGAGGTAGAAATAATATGGTTCAACTTTTAAAGCTAGACCTTAAGATCCTTGCAGCTGTAGTTTTTTCTTTTTGTCAAACCATGACCACCCTCCTGTGAATAAAACTGAGATGAAAGACCAGGTGGAGAGGGAGACTCAGTAATCCCAGGCATTCTGTCTGTCCCAGCTGAGATCCCAGACCCCTGAGAAAGGCCAGCTCAGACCCTCCTCCCCCAGCTGAGCCACCAGCTGGCTGAATATGCATGATTGAGCCCAGGTGAGCCCAGCAAAGGAACAGCACAATTGACTTCCAGAATGAGGAAATCCCATAAATTATGGAATTTTAACCCACTAAGTTTGGGTTAAAACAAGTTTGGGTTGTAACTCACAGAGCAAATAGATAACTGAACATTATTTTCAAAATTAACCTCATTAACTAAATAAATATTTTAAAACTTGTATTAGATAGGAAATTTAAAAGAATGTTTTTATTTTCCTCTTGATGATTTCTGTTTTCACAAGTCCTGTTTCCTAAAGACTAGAAAATTAAGGTACATCATCAAAATATAACTTGGGACTCGGTGCTCGTAGCACAGTGGTTATAGCACCCAGCCACGTACACTGAGGCTGGCGGGTTCGAGTCCGGCCCAGGCCAGCTAAACAACAATGACAATTGCAACAAAAAATAGCCAGGCATTGTGGCAGGTGACTGTGGTACCAGCTACTTGGGAGGCTGAGGCAAGAGAATCGCTTAAGCCTAGGAGTTTGAGGTTGCTGTGAAGCCATGACACTCTACCAAGGTGACACAGTGAGACTCTGTCTCAAAAAAAAAAAAAAAAATATATATATATATAAAACTTGGGATCAGATTTTGCAGAAAAGGATGGATTTAAAAGGAAATGTACAATTCCACTGAACATGCATATTCATATACTTGCCATAACATAAATGTATATAGATAGCTATTTTCTAACATATATAAATATAGGGTGTTTTGACAGATGTGACTGATATGCATACGGATATACCTCTTCCTATCTGTTTTTACAACTGGTATGATGGATGCTTATTTCTGCATTTCATTATTTTTTAGTCATAGTGTGCTAGAAGAACAACGGCATCTCATTTTTAAATAAGCAAACCATTTTGCTTTCCTGTTAACCTTTGACAGTGTAAAGCAAAATGATTCATTAAATACATACTCTATGATTATTTATGAGATGCTAACTAGATGTGTGATGTGCTAATAATTAAGAAAATGCACATTTGGAATATCTCCAGGTGTTCAATTCCCCCCTTTTTCCCCCCAGGTGTAGTTGCTCTCTTGTTGAAAGAACTTCAGGGTATTATATCATTTCTGCCCTATGCTACGAGTTCAAGAATAAAACTCAAAAAGCCACTATACATTTTAGCTAAAATAACAGTGCTAAAGAATATAAAAAAGGATTATTTGATGTCATAGGGAATGAGTGGTCCTAACCTTTTTTAAATGAAAAAAAAAAAAAAAAAAAAGTTGCCATGAGATGTGAGCATATGACTCCAATGTTGATGAAAAATCAAAGAAAAAGCTCAGTAAAACAACAGGAAGGTAAGATGTTAACAAAATTGCAGATGTAGCAATTAATTTTGTTAAAAGTATATATATTTTTTGTATTTCCAAGTTTCAAACATAGATTGAATATCCCTTACCTGAAATGCTCAGGACCAAAGATGTTTCGGCTTTGTGATGATTTTGAATTCTGGAATATTTGCATTATCTTTACTGGTAGAGTGCCCCAAATCAGAAACTCTAAAACCTAAAATGGTCCAATGAGCATTTCCTTTGAGCATCATGTTTCCTTGAGTGTTGGATTTGGAGCATTTTGGATTTTCAGATTAAGGATGTTCAACCTGTAGGTATTTTAAATTAAATATATATACATATTTATGTAAATATATATGTTCACACGTTAAGAAAAATGGAAATTAGGTTTTAAAAAAGATAGGCAAAATTATGCATTGCTTTTTATATTATAGTAACCATAGAAACATATAACCTTGATCATTTGCAATGCACCTGGGATTTTGCTAAAATTTTTGTTATCTCAGATGGTTATCAGTTTGATAAAATATTTCAATGATCTCCTAACTGGCCCACCTACCTCTACTTTGATTTTCTCTAATCACTTTCATGCTTACATGATTTTTCTTGTAATTCAATATTTAATTCTAATTCTAATAATATTCAAAACTTTAAACTTGTTTCTCTGGTTACTTAATTTGTGATTACTGTATTGACTAAGTTCTGTGAGGTCAGGACAATTTTTTCTTTTGTCACGATTAAAGTAATTATCAAAATATTTATAAGGTGATAGACAATCAATAAATATTTGTTGAAATAAGTATATAAATAGTTTTTAAAGTGAGTTAAGTAATGAAGGCATTTTATGGCTTGTTATTAGTATGATTGCAGTATTATAAATATTCTGACTCATATCTTTTAAAAAAGTAGAACATAAATAGCATCTATTTCACAGGTATAACTCTAGCTGATATTGGTACCAAATGTTTTGATGGAGAATTAAAAATATTTGTTCAGTGCATTGTTTGGGGATGTGGTAAAAGTATATGCAGTAATCACATAGATTAAAGCAAAAAAAGGAATAGTAAATACATGGATTTACTATTTTTAGTAAATAAACTAAATAATAACTAACTAAATAAACTAAATCCATTTAGTTTTATGGATTTCAGCCTAACCAGAGGTTAGATTTCTTTAGATAGTGAGATATAAAAGAGTGGGGGATTTGAAATAAAAATATTTGAAGCAGGTATATTGACAGCAAGTTTCTTTGAGAAGTACAGTATCTTAGATTCCAGAATTATATCCTTCTCTCAGGACTGTAAATATGGGTAAAATGGAGGAAGCATCCTTTGAAGCCAATACCTGAGAAATTGAAAACCAAGAGCATGGATTGGACACAGCAGTACCATGGTTCCCTGTGGCCCGAACCCTCAGAATATTGGTGAATCTTTTCAGGAGAACAAGATCAATCACTGCCCTATCTGTGCCTGTGATTACAAACCTCTCTAACTGGTTGATTTGATTGGTCACTAACTGAATCAACCCATTGTTTGATAATATTGAGGTGTCATATCAGTGAACTATTGGGCCATTTATAGTTTGTATTTCTCTATTAGACTATTTCATAGTCAAGGAGAGGATCAAAAATTGGGATATTAAACACTTTGAAAATACTCATTATTGGCTTTAAAATACAGCAAAATTTAAGCAGAAGTAAATTTTTTCTTTTCATGAATTTCATGCTTAATTTACCCTTTGTCTGACACCTTGATGATCTCAGATATTCTGCTTTGAGGCTTTCTACCCAAAGTCTATTTTAGCTGTGGAATAACAAAGAGAATATTGGTTTCTCACTAGGGAAAACGAGTTCACCATGAGTGGTGCCTGAGACAAAAGAAGATGAAAATAATGTAAATAATAATTGGATGAATGTAATTATTATTAAAAAATACTATAAAATAGAAAACAATTCACAAAAGTGAATATTTGAAGGCACCTTACGTGACAACTCCCAAGGGAGTATTTGTTGAGCATGAAAGGTTAACAGTTATCATTAGGTTTGAATTGGGTAATAAATATAGTAAGTTATTGGAAATAAATATGCTTACATGGGATGGGAAGATTCAATATTTAAGAGACTTAATTGATCTTAGATTACAACCAGATACCAATTGCCAGGTACTTTTTGGACATATGAACTCTAAGGTCAGAACATCAAGTCAATTCTTGGACAATCATTAACCCTCTCTTTGCTTCAATTTCTTCACCTGTGAAGTAGAAATAATAATAGCATTATAGAAGTGCTTAACTTATAAGGTTGTTAGTAAGGACAGATGAGATAATGTTTTTAAAATATGTACACATGCTTATGATAGTTCATTTCCATAGCAAACGCTACACCTCAGTCAAAAACAGTTGGTTCTTGCTGTTCCTGAACAAGCTTATATGCAGGACTCTTTGCTAAGGTCTTTCTCTGTCCCCAGAGAATGGCTGATTCGAGCAATAGTCTACTAATGACTTGATGGGAATTAGTGGTTAAATACTCCATTTACTTATTCCTTCAGGTTAGATGCTATGAGGTCTCTCAGTGAAGTTACCAGTGGGACTGAACCCCAGTTGCGACTATAGTCACTGTCCCATTAACACACCCTATATTGGTGTCCTGTCCTCCCTCAACTCACTTTTAAACCTCCTTGCTGGTGTTTCCTGAGGTCATTTCCCAAATAAACTACTTGGACTTGGACTACTTATCTCAGGATCCAATTCTGTGAGTACCCAAATTAAGACATTGATAAATAAATGTTAACCATATCATTCCCTGTGGGGTTACATTTGATTCCTGTTCAATTATGTTATTGTAACCATGTAGAAAATTTGTTGCTCAGAAAGGGTGTTGATGTTTTTTTCCCTTCTTCCTTTGCAATTCAAAGAGAGATAATGTGTTATGGATTTTCCACTTTTTCTTAATATTCTCTATTATGGACTTCATTCTTTATTGGACTTTGTGATATAATTCAAAGGCAAGCCAGGTAGTTCTGCTAAATTCATGCTATCCCAGGGAACTTTTTCTTATATCTTCCTTTTGTCTGTGCCTAGGAGTCCACAAAAGAAGGCTCTAGATCAATGGTTCTCAACCTTGCTAATGTGTAGGATAATATTTAGAAATATTTAGATGTTATATCCTACATCAAGCACACAAAGTGAACTCAGTGAGAGTTTAAAATGACTTGCTTTTCTTCCTGAGGCTTAAGGGACCTGGGGCACCCTGGGACACACACAGAGTTGGCTTCCCTGGAGTTAAACATTCCATAAGCCATTTCTCTGAAGCTGTGTACCCCGTGAAGCCTGAGATCAAAGGGCCTGCTGTCCTTCCTCAGAGATACGGGCTAGAGGGTTGACGTATGTTAACAACATATTGTCAGAGGTCTATAGGTGCTCTGCCCTGAGGAAAATACACAGTCATTACTTCATACTGAGTAAACTGAGTGAAAGCTTGAAGATATTCTTCCATTAACTCTGTTCCCCTGTGGTTACTTTCTTCTTTATGATTTTGTTTACACACCTGCCCAGAGATTAGTCAGTGTCTAGAAGAAGATGTTTACTACAAAAGTGATTATGTTGATGTGGTGACAGGATATCTCCTTTTTAGTTGATTTCAGATAGGTTAATTGAGGTAATGGTGAAACTAATAGATAATAAAGTATGTACGTGACTAAAAAGGTATAAAATCATACCCCTAAATAAAGATCTTCGCTACATGCCATCTCATATCGTGTAGTCTGTTTCTTGACTTAATAATCACAGGAGCGAGTTTACACCCATGGCAAAGCTTTAATACAGTTCCTGTGGGTCATGACAAGGTTTTCCACTGCTCTAGACTCTTCAGAAGGATGGCTGATCATTTAGCCATACAGACTATACTTTGCCTGTCTTCATGAACGTCTACCATATTTGGTGAGCAGAAACATTTCCTAAAATCATTCACACAGACTCGTGTTACCTGAAACATGCATTTAATGAGTGTCTCTAGAAATACAGTCAAAGCACATATGAGAATCATAGAATCAGAAATGTGAATGACAAGAAATCCAGGTGTTATCAGTGAAATATTTTACTTGTCTAAACAGGTAAACAGGTGAATCTCTAATGCTGATAAGTAGCAACATACTGGGAGTTCAGAAAGGATGACTAATGCCAACCTACAGGTACTGAAGGAACTAAGAAAAGTCAAGGATTGAGTGGGAGTTCACCAGAAAGGAAAGATTAAGAATGGAGATTAAAAATAAAGAAAATGTGAGCATGGTGGTTCACGCCTGTAATTCTAGCACTCTGGGGGGCTGAAGAGGCTGGATTGCTTGAGCTCAGGAGTTTGACACCAGCTGAAGAGAGAGTGAGACCCATCTGTATGAGAAATAGAAAAATTAGCCAGACATTGTGGCTGGTGCTTATAGTCCTAGCTACTTGGGAGGCTGAAGCAAGAGGCTTGCTTGAGCCCAAGAGTTTGAGTCTACTGTGAACTATGAAACAGTCACATTCTACCCAGAGCTAATGAGTGAGACTTACCTCAAAAAAACAAAACAAAAAAAAAAAAACTAGAGTTAACAGCATATATAAAGGGCTGGGTTTTTGAAAGTTTGTGGAGAAGTTCAGTGAGGATAAATCACAATCACATGTGCTGTCTGTAGAAGATCATCCTGGAGGGACAGTGATCTTATATGATGGGACAGTGGATCCCAAAGGTTAACACACAACTGGAGGGTGTTGTTAGAATACAGATTACTGGACCTTGCTCCTAGAGATTCTGATTCAACAAATTAAGAATTCATATTCTTTTTTTGGCCAGTTTTTAATTAAATCATAGCTGTGTACATTAATGTATTTGTGGAGTGCAATGTGCTGGTTTTATATACTATTAGAAATACTTTCATCAAACTGGTTGGAGCTGGAACATACTCTTCTTAGCAAAGTAAATCAAGAATGGAAGAAAAGAATTAATATTCTTAACAAATCCCTAGTGATGCTATTGCTTACAGCCCAGGGACAACACTTTGAGAACCACTATGGCAAGGCAACATTTTGCATTTTATTTTGAAGGTAATGGATACTGCCAGATGTTAATTTTAATTATGCTCTTCAGAAGTGTATAGATTATTTCTAATCCCTCCTTTACCACATCTTGATGATTTCGAAAATTGCTTTCATATAACAGCTAAGTCCACTTTCATCCAGAATAAATTGAGCTTGTTCCATGAAATATTCTTACATCCCTATCAGAACACTTACCATCCTAAGAATTCCCTAGCTTGTTTTCAAATGTGACTAGATATAGTGCCCAGAATGTAACGTACTCTTCTGCGTGTGATATGGCTAGGAAAGATCGCAAGGAGTTAAAGTTTGCCTTTAGACAGACCATATGCTCTTACTGATGTTGCCTAAACTGGCGTATTATCTGATTTAGCAAGAACAAAGTACTGTTTAACATTGGGCCTGTTGTGCTTGTCTCAACAAAAGCCCCGGGGATTTCCTTCTGCAGGAGTGTACTTGATGACAATTAGTAGGTGAAAAACTATCTTTTATATTTATGATAACAAATGGTTTTGTTTACTTCTGTGTTTCCAGCATCTAGAGAAATGCCTGGCACAAAGAAGATGCTCAAGAAATATTTGGTAAATAAAGTATTAAACGACTGCCAGGCCTTATGTCACATGCTTGCAAATTTCAGCAGGATATTGAAACCGTCTAACAAAATGGGATGTTTTTCCCCATTCACAAGGTGCTCTGTTAAAGGATGGTTTCCTGGAAAACCTCACTCCATCTTGCCTCTTTTCTCTTCTGCACAGGTGCTTATATCCAGAGGCTCTGTCTCCTTCCTTCTTGGATGATAATTTGAGAATCATAAATACAAAAGATCCTGGCAGCGACCTCAAGTCTTCTGCTTAACATATTAAAATGTGGATGATTTAGGTTAGGGATCTGACTTTTATTTATTTTTCTCCTTGGTCTTGAGCATGGCTCGTAAGTAAAACGAGGATGATGAGAATGTGAGAGTAAAGGAACCGGCATCATGTGGATTTGCCTTACGTTAGGCACATTTTAAAAATCGTCTTTAGTTCTCATAAGACTCTGGGAAGGAAGATACTTCTATCTCCCTTCCATTAATAAGGAAACGTGGACTGAAAGACATTGCATGGATTACTCACAGTTAAATAGCTATGAAGTCAATGATTTAAATAGAAAGACAAGTAGATTAAAGATAGTCTTATCACCTGGTTTTAACTATGGACAGACTCCCTATCTAACAGGCATAGATGACTATAAATACATGCAGATGGAGGAAGGGTACTTTATTGAATAAGTGAATCTGGAAAGATTTGTAGGTGATTGCATTTTTTATAATAACATACTAAAGAACAGTAATTCACATTTTACTTTTAGAACACACGGAAATTGTAAAATCAACAGAAGACATAAGAGACAAAAGAAATACACGCACATACACACACATATGTACACGCACACTTAGCTATAACATGAAATGGAATAATGCTATTTCCAGCAACTCAGATGGAACTGGAGACCATTATCCTAGGTGAAGTAGCTCCAGAATTGAGAAACAAACAACTCACATTCTCATTAATAAAGGGGCACCCAGAGGCACGTAGAGTTGTTAAGAACATTAGAAACCAAGGGGAGAATGTGGGGTGAGGGATAAAGACTTACCTACCAGGTGCAATGGACACTGTTCTGGTGACCTACACACTAAGGTCTCCGATCTCAGTATCATATAATTCACCTACATAACAAGAACACTTATACCTCCTGAATAATTTGAAATTTAAAATGAAAATGTGCTTTAAGATCTGAATATCCTGTGTGTGTGTATGTGGTGAATGGCGTAAGGAGAAATCTGCTGCTTGGATTTTCAGCATATGTCCTGCCTATCTGGCCTGAGACTAGGACACAAGTGGTAATTAGTGATCCAGGCCACCAGGCAGAGGACTGAGGAAATCAATATGCGGAACTCCCTTCTGCGGAGGTTTCAGCTCTCAGAGGCAAGGACGTGAGCACTGCAGAGCTTGTTCAGCCCTTCGCTCGCCCTCCTCCTGCTCTGATTATTCTCTGCAGCTCCTTGCCATCAGTGCCCCTCCGCATGGAGCTCCCTAGAAATCACACAGACCCAGTTGGCAGCTGTCAGGCTCTGCCTGAAAAAGTCTGAATTCATGCAAATGTCGTTTCTCAGCCTTTAAAACCCAGAGAGGGCTTCTTTCATTCAACAGATGGGCCACAGGCAAAAAGAGAAAAGTGGCCCTGATTTTTTTTTTTCGATTTTAGTAAAATGCAATTTTAATAACTTTTACCTCAAAAACCTTTTTTCCCCTCTTTTCAGTTTATTATCAGCACTTACATGCCCTCACATGCTTTATTAATAGAACAATGACAGTCTTATTCAGATAATGACATTAATAGGAAGACAAGACAGCATGTTAGAAAAAGCTCAGACTTTGGCAACAAATGTGGTTTTAAATCTTGGATCAACCACTTGGCAGCTGGGTGTTTGGGAAATTGTTTACTTCCCAAGCTAAAGGCTCTTAAATTACTGCTGGCCCTGCCCAATCTGACTGCCTGTCTAGATGCTCTGTGCTCCAGATGCCTGCTTCATTTTCTGTTTTCCTGCACAATCACATTCCCTTTTGTCCTACTTCTTTTTTTTTTTTTTTTTTGCTGGGGGCTGGGTTTGAACCCACCACCTCTGGCATATAGGGCCGGAGCCCCACTCCTTTAAGCCACACGTACTGCCCTTTCGTGCTATTTCTTGCCACAGCACCTTTGCACAAACTGTCATTTGCCTGGAGTGACTCCCATCCCAAACCTTATCCCACGTCGTCAAGCTAACCCTTACTCTTCCTTCAGATTTCACTCATTCTTTGCTTTTGCCATGAGGCAAAGTGCATTCTTATCACATTACAGGCAGGGTGCAGGAAGGCACTGTGCTGTTAACAATGGCCGTTTTTCAAATGTAAAGTTACTTTTTTCTCCCCTTTTCACACTGTTCTGTTGAGAAGGTCAGTAGCACAGCGGTTATGGTGCCAGCCACATACACTGAAGTTGGCGAGCTTGAATCTGGCCCAGGCCAGCTAACCAACAATGACAACTATAACAAAAGAAAAAGTAACCGGGCATTGTGATGTGTGCTTGTAGTCCCAGCTACTCAGGAGGCGGAGGCAAGAGAATCGCTTGAGCCCAAAAGTTGCTGAGAGCTGAGGTTGCTGTGAGCTGTGACACTACAGCACCCTACTGAGGGTGACATAGTGAGACTGTCTCAAAAAAAAAAAAAAAAAAAAAAAAAAAAAGCGTGCACCACTTTCTCAGCTCTGCAGAATTAAGCCTCATCTGTTTGAGGGCTGATTATCTGTATAAATTACCTATGTTCTTCTGCATGGAAGATATATCTGTTCTCCAAATATGCATTTATTCAATTATTTGTTTATACTGCTGTAAAGTCATGGATATTTATTTGATTTATCTATGGAAAATTCTGATTGATTATTCCCAATCTATAGAGCTCAAAGGAGCTGAGAAATGTTTTTGTGTACTCAGGACTAACATTCCAAATACTTCACTGGCACACAGTGTCACAGCACCTGTCCTCCTCAAGATAACTTCACTCCATAGCGTGCTGAAACATACCAAGACATACTGGCCCGACTTCACAAAAATTTGAAATTTTCCCCACTCATATTAAGCTGAGAATATTTTCATTCTCCTCTTTCCCTTTTGTCTGATTTTCTACAGCTACACAACAAATAACCCCAAAACTTAGTAGCGTAGATCAGCCAACAATTACCTTCCTGCATTCAGATTCTGCAGACGTGGATTCTAGTAGGGAACAGCAGGTATTATCAGGTTCTGTCTCCCTGCATCTGCAACTTCAGCTGGAAGACCCAAAGGCTGGGTAGGGCATCTCCATGTTCTCCATGTCCTCACTGGCTTCCATGACTAGCATGTCATACTGGTTGTTAGCAGAGAACTTAGCTGACCTTGTCATTCAGAGCAACTGCATGTAGCCTCCCTATGTACCCTCGGATTCCTCATACGTGATGAGATTAGAAAAATGAGCTTGGGAGAGACAGAGGGACAGGAAGAAGCAGAGGGAGGGAGGAATGCAGGAGGTGATATCTTTCATAACCTAGCCTAAGGTGTCACATAATGTCATTTATTTCCATGTTATCTGGTTCATTGAAACAGTAACGAAAGTATAATCAAGTTCTAGAGGTGGAGACACAGATTTCACCTGTTAATGGACACACAAAAAATGCGGTATTAAAAATATTTTTGAAGCCATTATTGGAAAATTAAATTTACCACCGCCTCTTTAATCACTTACTGGGATGGCTCACTAGGTGCTATAATTCTGAGTTTATGGTTGCTGTTGGCCAACATGTTTCCAAGTATTTAACTTTCACTAAGCAACCAGTCCACTGGCCTGCTTCATGCTGCTCAGTCTGCTCCCATGCTCCATCAATAGGGCTCTTTCAGGTTTTCAATCACTTCCCCCCTCGACCGCCCCAATGGATTGAAGCCTCAGAGAGTTTCATATGTAAGAACATCATTACAGCAAAAGGAACAATCATTCCCAATAATTTTTAAATATCAAAAACAAAGGAGTTTTTCAAGTAGTTTACAATCAGAAAAATACCACAAAAAAATGGAAAAATGAAGTTCCTCATTGCTCAGAGTGGCACAATAGGACAGAGTATTGGAGGGTGATAAAGTTACGTGACCTTCACCCAGAGAATCCCACTGTGAGAAAGTTAACTTATTGGCAAAAAGAAGCAAATCTTCCCTGTGCAATATTAATGGCGGTGTAAATGAAAATTGGACTCAAACCATGAACCGAGAAAACACAGGCTCATGAATTAATGCACCAGTAAGAAGTCAGATGTGAATCATTAGTTTTTCAAAAATCTGTTACAAATATAACCCTATAACCCAAATAGGACTTATTTTATATGGTTAGAGAATTAATGTAAACTGATACATAAATAATAGGAGAAATGTCACACTTGGTGAAGTGAAAATATTTAGCTGTATAAATGTTGCTCTTGCATCACAAATCCTGGCGGCTTTGCTCTCCACTGAAGCTGAAAACACATGAGGATCTATTCACTTCAGCAGTGACGGTCAATATTGTTAATGTTCTCATTAAAGTCAATTTTACTTTTAAGAACTTCTAAATACTGAATCTGCACATTGCTTGAATTAGGACACATACATGAATCTGAAATGAGCTGTGATACTCCATTTGCATGTTAAAAAAAAAAAAAAAGCTTGGTTCTTCGTTTAGACTTACCTCCCTTGCTTGGGATAACTTTACTATGGCTGTAACTAGATACATTTATTATTTTTTATTTTATTTTTTATTAAGTCATAGATGTGTACATTAATGCAATCATGGGGTACCATGCGATGGTTGTATATACAATCTGAGATATTTTCATCACACTGGTTAACATAGTCTTCCTGGCATTTTCTTAGTTATTGTGTTAAGACATTTACATTCTACATTTAGTAAGTTTCACGTGTACCCTTGTAAGATGAACCATAGGTGTGGTCCCACCAATTACCCTTCCTCCCCTCCCCTCCCCTCCCTTTTCCCATATTGTTAGACTATAATTGGGTTATAGCTTTCATATGAAAGCCATAAATTGTTTTCATAGTAGGGCTGAGTACATTGGATACTTTTTCTTCCATTCTTGAGATACTTTACTAAGAAGAATATGTTCCAGCTCCATCCATGTAAACATGAAAGAGGTAAAGTCTCCATCTTTCTTTAAGGCTGCATAATATTCCGTGTGTACATATACCACAATTTAATCCATTCATGGGTCAATGGTCACTTGGGCATCTTCCATGATTTAGCAATTATGAATTGGGCTGCAATAAACATTCTGGTACAAATATCTTTGTTATGTGATTTTTGGTCTTCTGGGTATGTACCTAGTAGAGCAATTGTAGGATTGAATGGCAGGTCTATTTTTAGATCTCTGAGTGTTCTCCAAACATCGTTCTAAAAGAAAAGTATTAGTTTGCATTCCCACCAGCAGTGTAGGAATGTTCCCTTTTCTCCACATCCATGCCAGCATCTCTGGTCTTGGGATTTTGTGATATGGGCTAATCTTACTGGAGTTAGATGATAACCTCAAAGTAGTTTTAATTTGCATTTCTCTGATGATTAAGGATGATAAGCATTTTTTCATGTGTCTGTAGGCCATGTGCCTGTCTTCTTCACAGAAGTTTCTCTTCAAGTCCCTTGCCCAGCCTGAGCTGGAATCACTTGTTCTTTTCTTGCTAATACGTTTGAGTTCTCTGTGGATTCTGGTTATTAAACCTTTGTCTGAGACATAACCTGCAAATATCTTCTCCCATTCTGAGGGCTGTTTGCTTGCTTTACTTACTGTGTTCTTGGCTGTGCAGAAGCTTTTTAGTTTGATCAGGTCCCAGTAGTGTATTTTTGATGCTGCTTCAATTACCCAGGGGGTCCTCTTCATAAAATATTCGTCTAGGCCAATTTCTTCAAGAGTTTTCCCTGCACTTTCCTCTAGTGTTTTTATAGTTTCATGTCTTAAGTTATATCTTTAATCCAGTGAGAGTCTATCTTAGTTAATGGTGAAAGATGTGGGTACAGTTTCAGTCTTCTACAGGTTGCCAGCCAATTAACCCAGCACCATTTGTTAAATAGAGAATCTTTTCCCCACTGAATGTTTTTAATTGGCTTGTCAAAAATCAAGTAACAGTAAGTAGCTGGGTTCTTCCCTTGGTTCTCTATTCTGTTCCATATATCTACCTCTCTGTTTTTGTGCCAGTACCATGCTGTTTTGATCACTGTTGATTTATAGTGTAGTCTGAGGTCTTGTAGCGTGATTCCTCCTGCTTTGTTTTTATTGCTGAGTAATGTCTTGGCTATTTGAGGTTTTTTCTGATTCCATATAAAACAAAATATTATTTTTTTGAGATTTTTAAAGTATGACAGTGGGACTTTAATAGGGATTGCATTAAAATTGTATATTGCTTTGGGTAGTATGGATATTTTAACAATGTTGTTTCTTCCCAGCCATGAGCATGGTATGTTTTTCCATTTAACATTTTCAGCTATTTCTTAGAGTTTCATAGTTCTCTTTATAGAGATCTCTCACGTCTTTTGTTAGATAAACTCCCAAATATTTCATCTTATTTGGCACCACTGTGAACACAATGGAGTCCTTAACTATTTTTTCAGCTCGACTATTGTTGGTATATATAAAGGCTGCCAATTTATGAGTGTTGATTTTGCAACCTGAGACGCTACTGTATTAATCACTTCTAAGAGTTTTGCAGTTGAATCCCTGGAGTTTTCCAGATATACAATCATGTTGTCTACAAAGAGTGAAAGTTTGATCTCTTCTTACCCTAGATGGATACCCTTGATCACCTTTTTTCCCCTAATTACAGTGGCTAAAACTTCCATTTATATTTATATATTTTGACATTTGAAAATTAGTTTTCCCAAAGTTGTTACAGCTCTCCCACACACACAAATATGATTGTGAGAGACTATGTGTGTGTGTGTTAATTTACATACTGTACACGTGCACATATACATACAAAGAAATATAGTACACACAATTTGGGTAGGTATTTGCATGTCTGTGTGAGAGAGCATGAAAGAGTATGCATCTGGAAATGTAAGATAATTTTGTTGAAATTTTGTATTTTTAATTCATAGAAATAATTTACAATATTAGTATCACTGTTGCCAAATATCATGTAAGATTTTTATTTCTGGAATATAACCTGTTTTTATTGCCCCTATATTTCTGAAGACTTACTTTTGCAAAATATACCAAACACTTTTTAAATAGGACACTTGCATATATTTACTGCAGATATATTAGAAAAGCCTAACTTTGGTTGTATTTTTGTAATGAAATTTTTAAATTTAGTTTTTATATAACTCCACTGAGATTCATTGTTGGTGTAATCTCTTGGATTATTTTATTTTATTGTGTGAGATTCATTGTGGGTTCAAAAAATTAGGTTACACTGATTGCATTTGTTGGGTAAAGCCCCTCTTATAATTGTATCCCACCCCAAGAAGTATGCCATACACAGTGACCCCCCCATCTTCCCTTCTTCCCCTCTCCCCCCCTCCCCCCTCTTCCCCCTCCCTCCCTCATTCCCACATCCCACCTTGTATTAGATCATCTACTGCCTTCATATTGGAATTGAGTACATTGGATTCTTGCTTCTCCTTTACTGAGATGCTTTACTAAAACGAATGTGTTCCAACTCAAATACATTCTTCTATCCTCAAAGAATCTCTTGGATTATTTAACAAAAAAAGTATTTTTACAATTCAGAGAATAACCATCTAGCATATTTTATTTTATAGAACTCTATACCTCCATGATCCAATGAGATACAGTTCTTATGTATAACGTCTGTATTTTATAATCTTTGTTTTTAACGTATTAAAATGATGATATCTAATGTCAGTTGTTTCAAATATAGCTAAGCAGTCATCTTCTTTAACATTCTTATGTTTTAAATACTTCATTACATATCTTCAAGCGTACATATATATGATTATGTATGCATGTGAACTTTTACAATGGTTTGTGTAAGAAAATATAGTTAGGGCTGAAAATACCTAGTTAAGATTGATAATGTATCACATATGATGTGTGTGTATGTACATATATAGGCATATATTTTAAAAATATTTTAAATTTATATTAAATTTTATCTAAAATGGTATTATGAAAACAAATAGAATACCTTTATAAAAATCAAATGGTGCTTCTAGAAGTTTCCTGGTCCACTGAACTTTTTTCCATCGTCTGGGAAAAATATTTGATTTGAAATATTTAGAAAGTTCAGTCATGTGACTGTGCCATAACTTGAGCAATTTCATTGACATAGAGGGTGAAGAACAAAAATATTCAATAATTATTTTATTGATGTGAAGGGAATGAATTATTCATGTTTTCCAAGTATCTGTGTATAATTCTAATTACCTGCTTTTAAAGGATATGAGATCCTCTGAAAGTACATTAACAGTTTTGATTGAACACCTGCTATCCAGTAGTATAAAGCAGGCATCAAAACCAGAATCCACTGTTTATTTTTGTGTGTGTGTTTGTGTTTTTGATTTTCTGCATGATCATTATATACAGTGCTTTGTTGGCATCTTTGTTGGCTTTGAAAGTTATAAAAATAGATCATTCAAGGTGATAAAGCCAAATTATTCCAAACTTGAATGCATTATGCATTTTCTAACAACCTCTATTCATTTGTAGCTGTGACACACTTTTGAAATATTACAAATGATTCCTGAGATTTTCTTGGATAGGAAGCTGCTTGTATTTCTTCCATATTCTAGTCAGTGACTAGTTGATAAAAACATAGTATCATGTTTGCCACTAACCAGGTGTGAACTCAAGCTTTTGGCCTCCATCCCCATCTATACCTGTATGTTGGCTGCTATCTTAGTGGTAACACCATTATCGACCTAGTTAATTGACCAAACTTATTTTAACTCAAAAATGTGAGCATCAAACTTGACTTAAAGGGTATATTTAATCAGTCAAGAATTCTGGGCGGTTCTATTGCCTTTGTTATTTTAAAAATTTCTCCACATCCTTCATTTTCCTCTACTAGTGGCTTAATTCATTATAATTATCACTGGAATTAAAGCCAATTTTTTTTTTTTTTTTTTTTTGTAGAGATGGTCTCACTGTACCGCCCTCAGGTAGAGTGCCATGACGTCACATGGCTCACAGCAACCTCTAACTCTTGGGCTTACGCAATTCACTTAAAGCCAATTTCTTAATCATGTTTCTTAATTTTTCTTTCTTTCTTTTTTTTTTTTTAAGAGACAGAGTCTCACTTTGTCTCCCTTGGTAGAGTGCTATGGAGTCACAGCTCACAGCAACCTCCAGCTCTTGGGCTCAGGCGATTCTCATGCCTCAGCCTCCCGAGTAGCTGGGACTACAGGTACCCACCACATCACGTTTCTGATCATCTCTTTTCACAGCCTTTTTCATGTCCTCTTCGGAGTACTCAGTTTGGTATAAAGAATATTTTTCATCCCACACTCCTTTCCCAACTTTCCAAACCTTTGACATCTCCTAGCGCTGACTTGAGGAACATCTCTATAGTCTCTCAGTGTCTCAATGTCTGTAGTCCTTTCTTTGATCTATTTTTTCTACCTCTCAGCCTTATTTTTCAACGTGTCCTCATTCTAATTCTATGATCCTATCTGTCTATGTATCTATCAAACATCTAGTTTTCCCCAAGAACCATTCTTTCTTTCCTCTAGGCCAGCGATTCTCAACTGTATTAAAGGGTCTCAGCATTAGGAAGGTTGAGAACCACTGCCCTAGGCCCTTACACTGCTATTTCTTTGACTGTGAAGGACTGATTCTTACTCTCCACTCACTTGTATATTACCCTCTTTCATTCAACTTTTGGTTTAGATGGATCTTTCTTGAGTGTTTCCATTCATTTGTTTAAGACTGGGTTACATGTCCTTTTCCATAGGTTCCTACAAGTTCTCCATTGACTTTTATTCACAGCCCTTATTTCTCTTTGTGGTGATTACCTATTCTTTTATTTCTCCTCATGAAGACTACAATACAAATGCCATTTGGTAGGAAACATGTCTTCAAGCAAATTTATCTAGAACATGTATTATAGCCATGAACATGTAGCTGGATCTTAAAATATGTGTTGTAAAAATGGTAATTATTAGCTTTAGAGATAAAAAGATGCTTTATATATATCTCAGTATATATAATCTTGAACCTGTAAAAAGAATGTATTAGGACAAATAGTAACTTGTCTGTACATTTGAGTGATATTTAGCATATTAAATGAAATGAATATTGTACCAAATTCAGATTAGGTTATTACAAAATAAGAGATAAATATTTTTTCAGTTTTTAGTTCCTAAATATGCTCATAAATTATATTTGTGCATTTCTATAAACATAAGTGAATCCCTGAAAAGAAGCTTGCTTGCTCTTTTTTTTTTTTTTTTTTAACCATGATGACATTATCAGAATTATAGTGAAACAGGGTGTCTGTTATCCTAGGAGCAGACTTTATGTTTGTCCCTGAAGACAATAAAGGTTTAGCATCTCTCTATGATAAAGTTACAAATGTTTCTTTCTCGTAATTGTTTTAAAATCAATAAAACTTGTTTTTTATTGCAAATGAGGGGGGGACTGGAAATGGGAAAGAAAATCAAAAGTACATCTGGTGTCTTTCCAACGTTTATGAATTGATGTGAAACATAAGAAAATATGCCAGGAAGTATTTTGCTCAATCTTTAGGTCTATCAGGTGGGATAATATTACATCTCATTGGTGGGGAAAGGTGCTTAGAAAGTCTTCCCCAATAATTAAACAATAGTGCTTCAGTAACAAAAAATCTAGCCTGATCATCTGCATTAGATTATGCAGACACCTTACATTTTTTTCTCTGCTCTTTACAACCCTTTGGCAATTTGCAATTATACCCCCATTTCCAGCTGTGCATCTGAGTCTTAGTTTAATGAAGTCTGAAAGTGATGTGGTAGACCATGGATATGGACCCAGGAAGCACCGCTCTTCCTCCCATTCCACAAAGCACAAAGCATTCTCTTTCATTCTTTCTCTCTCTCCCTCCCTCTCCCTTGTTTTCTCTCTCTCCCTCTCCCTCATTCTTTCTCTCTCTCACACACACAAAGTAAACAAGATTTTGAGTGGTTGTTCAGATGCAGTACAATAAATATCCCTTCAAAACAACCAAGGGTCAGTTGAAAAAACTAATAACTTCTTTGCCCATCATACACTGTATGAATATTTTATTTACATAAATTGTAGGTAAATTACAATTTAATTACATAAATTGTAGGTAAATTACAATGAGCTGTTGGGTGCTTTTAATGTCATAAGATAGGTATCTCATAATTTCATTGATATTACTGTGTATGTCCATTAATGTAGATGGTTGTTCACCTACTTTTGTGAATTTTCTGTTATAGGCCTAAATGACTAGGATCAAATGTAATTGCGGTCTCTTGTGTTAGATAGAAAGGAACATTGGGCTTCTTTTAAAATTATAGTCAGGTTCTGCACAAGGGCATTTTGGTCAAAGATGGACCACATATATGGTGGCCCAATAAGGTTTAAGGGAGCTAAAAAATTCCTATCAACTAGTGATATCGTAGCTATTGTACCATCCTAGGGTAGTGCATCCCTCACCTGTCTGGCGTGTGCTAGTGTGAGCAAACTGCAGAGCTGCCAGTCGTACAAAAGTATAGCGAAGACAACCGCGTACCATACATAAAACTTTATAATAAATGCCTATGTTACTTTAGAGTGTAGTCCTTCTACTGATTAAAAAAGAATGACTGTTAAACAGCCTTGGGCAGGTCCTTCAGGCAATTCCAGAAGAAGGCATTGTTATGGTAGGAGATGTCAACTCCCTTTCTTCAGTGAAATTCACAAAAGTTTCACTGAAGACTTTCCAGTGAAACAAGGCAGAGGGTGGAAGAGAGTGATATTTATGATTTGGACTGGTTGTACACCTCGGCTAATGCATGTATTTGTGTCTTTTAAAAACAACAACAACAAAATTAAAAAGTAAAACAATTTTTTTAAAATGTAAAAAATATAAATCTTGCAGAACAAGGATATAAAGAAAGAATATTTTTGTATAATTGTCCAAAGTGTTTGTGTTTTAAGCTGTGGTATCACAAAAGCTTCAAACAATTAAAAAGTTAAGAAGTTGCTAAAGTGAAAAGCCACACTGAGCTAATGTTAAATTTTATTAAAGAAAGAAAAATATTTGTTTATAAATTTAGTGCAGGTTAAGTATACGGTGTTTATAAAGTCTATAGGTGTGTACGCTAACATCCTAGTCCTTCGCATTTACTCACCTTTCACTCAATCTAAAGCAATTTTCATGTAAGTTCTGTTCATGGTAGAACTTGAATAGAACATAGTGGTAAGTGCCCTACGTATATCTTTTTTTTTTTTTTTTTTTTAATCAGGTTTAATGTGAGGACACAAACAACCAGGTCACAATATTTGAATTTGTTAGGTAGAGTCCCTCACAATTGTGTCCCGCACCTAAAAGGTGTGCCATACACCCCTACATTGGGCTCATTCAGTGGGAGTGACCCAAGACCCCTTTTCCCCTTCCCTCAGTCCCCCTATCCCAACTTGAATTGAAATGAGTTTTTCTCTTAACGTGAGCATGAATTAGATCATCTACTGGCTTTATATTGAGTACGGTGGATATTTGCTTTTCCATTCTTGTGATACTTTACTGAGAAGAATTTGTTTCAGTTCCATCCAGGTTAATACAAATGATGTGATAGCACCATCTTTTTTATGGATGGATAGTATTCCCTGGTATCCATATATCCCAGTTTGTAAATCCACTCCTGAGTTGATGGGCGTTTAGGTTGTTTCCACATCTTGGTGATTGTAAGTAGAGCTGAAATAAATATTTCATATCATATTTTTATTTTCTTTTTCTACGCTCAGATATGTTTATGTACACAAATACTTACCATTGTTTTATAGTTGCCTACAATATTCAGTACCATGCTGTACAGGTTATGTCCTAGGAGCAATAGTCTATGCCACATAGCCTAGGTGTATAGCAGGCTGGACTGTTTAGGTCTGTGTAAGCACATCACGTGATGTCTGCACAATGATGAAATTGTCTAACACTGCATTGTCTCTACAGTATCCCCATTGTTAAGTGACTATATTGGATAAGAAAACCTTAGTTTGGGGTACACATTTGGGTAACCTTGTGTAAATCATTTAAACTTTTCTATCTCATTCTCTATCTCTCAAAATGAGAGACTTTAAATAAAAGAGTACTTACATCTATTATGGTATACATACAAATTAATATGTTAAGCCCATTTATTCTGATGGTAGTAGTTTATTAAAAATCCCTAAGTTAATATTACATTAAAAATAAAGATAGGGGGCGGCGCCTGTGGCTCAAGGAGTAGGGCACTGGTCCCATATGCTGGAGGTGGCAGGTTCAAACCCAGCCCCGGCCGAAAAAAAAAAAATAAATAAAATAAAAAAATAAAGATAGGTATACTTCAATTGAAAAATATTATAAAACATTAATTATTATGTCTTTGGATGATAGAATTATGGACTTTTTTCTTTTTTTATTCATATCCTCAGTGCAGAACTGTTTTGTAAATATTTCCATTTATGAATAAGAAAGTATATTTTGTTAATTAAATGCTGATTAAATTAAAATTTTCAATTAGGATTTTTAAGCTTGAGGGCATAATGAGGAAAATTTATTTGTATGATTCTGATCATAAAAGTTAATATAAATACAATTCTTAAGAGTTATCATAGAAACTTATCTTTATGCATATTATCCTAACTATTGTAATTTCCTGGAGTTATAAACTATCTCATGGATGATTTGGCCCCAAAGTTAAAGCTCTTAGGTTTCAGGCTTCAAAGAAGTTAGTAATGAGTGTCAAGAAGGTCAGAGGAAGTCAAGGAGATCTTTTAATGAAAGTAATTAAAAACCCAGTTAATGAGCAGGTTTCTTTTACTAGAAAATAGCAAAAGATGATATCTTACAGCCACTGTTTCTGAGTCATTCTCTTTGAAGCAGAGAAAAAGAATGGAAAAATTTGTTATCACCCCAGATCTCTTGAATATATCTACTCTATCCATCGGGAAAGTGGAGACAGATAGAATTCAATAATTTTGCAAAGATAGCTTGATTTT
The DNA here is from genome assembly GCF_027406575.1 of Nycticebus coucang. Taxonomy (NCBI): domain Eukaryota; kingdom Metazoa; phylum Chordata; class Mammalia; order Primates; family Lorisidae; genus Nycticebus; species Nycticebus coucang. The sequence continues at coordinate 159,615,028 of NC_069781.1, forward strand.
TGTCTTCACTAACATTTGTAATAAAATATTTTTTTCATATTAAAGAGATTCTAAGTATAAAACAGAATTTAAATTTTATTTTATAGGTTTTAATTTTGAAATGTTTCTAATAAAAAAAGAAGTCCATAACCGTAATGGTCCATAGAAATATTAAACAACCTTAAGTATGTAAATGTGTTTCTTTTTTTTAATTGGGATTCATTGAGGGTACAAAGAATTGTTACACTGAATGCTGATGTTAGGTAAAGTCCCTATTTCTTTTTCTTTTTTTTTTTTTTTGGCAGTTTTTGGCAGGGGCTGAGCTTGAACCCGCCACCTCTGGCATATGGGGCCGGCGCCCTACTCCTTTGAGCCACAGGTGCCACCCAAAGTCCCTATTTCTAATGGTTATAATTCAAACAAATGAAATAAGCTAGTGAAATCGCTTTTAACAAAATAATTTATCAAATATAATATATTAAAAATATTATTTTCACATGTTTCTAGTAAAAGGTAATGAGATATTTTACCAAAGAGTAAAGTGACTGAAAAGAAGAAAGTAAGGTGGTGCTACCTGTTTTTATCTTGACAGCTTTTCAGAAATCCAAGTAGGAAGTGGTATACATACTTTATCATCTGGTCTTTCCATTCCCTGAAAGTCGCAGTAAGCATTTTGTTAATGAAATCTGTAGTAGAAAAAAGTGGTTTAGAAAGGCAATAATCTTTTATTATTATTATTATTATTTCAAGTTAATTTGAGGGTACAAGGAATTAGTTTACAATGTTTGCATTTGCATTTGTCTTATGTTTGTAGCCCACCCTCAAGAGGTGAGCCATATACCGTAACATTGTGCCCATTAGGTGGGAGTGCACCTTACCTCTCCCTTTCTCCCTCTCCCTACTCCCTTGTTCCCCCACCCCCCACCCCCCACCTTGAATTAATTCGAGTTTTTCTCTTATGTGGTTATCTGTCAGATCCTCTACTATCTGGGTCGTTGGTTACAAAAGTCACAAAATGCAATATTTAAATGACATCACCTACATTATTATTATTCAGGAAAAAATCATGACAGAATATAAACTGGAAGAAAATATAATTTGGATAATTCAATTGAAAAAATATTGCATACATCAAAAAATATGGTGTGCATTTTCACAATACTGACTGGCTCTTGAATAAATATGGTCGGTAAAGGCAAAGACCAAGTGAAGATGGGAGTGGTTAACCAGCCTTGAACCTTCTTTTTTGCCTACGCTTTGCACTGGCATGACACTCTATGACTTTCTTGGGCAGAAGACAGCAAATCATCCTGCTTTCTCTGTTTACATTCTTAGCTTCCCAGCCCTCTCCTTGTCAATGTCCATTGTTACGTTTGCCCTCCTCTGTAATTAGTCTTTTGATCTTGTCACCTGATCTACATTTTCCAGTCCTCAGCATCCCTCCAGGTCACTAGAATCAGTGAAAGTTCCTTACCCTGTCTGTAAACAACACAAGAAGTCCAAGCTTTGTGCAACTTACAACAGGCATCCTTCCCTCCAGGGGAACCTCGCCACCTGTAACCCCTGTCTAACCCCTGTTGTCTCCTTGCCAAGGGCCTTCAGGTAATAATCTGCACAGCTCTCAGGGGCAATCCTACCAGTTCCTAACCTTTGCCAACAGTTCTCTTGCTTTACAGTCTTTTGAAGAGAGACTGTAGATCAGTAGTTCTCAACCTGTGGGTTGTGACCCCTTTGTAACAATGAAAATACAACCTGGCTTTAAGAAGGTTGAGAACCACTGCTAGATGAAGCATCTTCAGTTGCTACAGCACGCCAGCTATTGTGCACATATATATATATTTGTAAATAGTTTTCCCAAACTTGGTTCTTGCATATCCTCATTTCACAGTCTGCATTCTCCCAACTATAAAATTCCAAACCTTGATTTCTATATTTACTGTACCCACTGGATAACCAAGAATATTTTCCATTGATGTCTTAATATATATTCAGAAAGGAAATATTTTTACCAAAATGTTCAATGTTTCCCTTGTTGATGGCTTTTCCTTTTTTTAAAAAATATATTTTCTGTAATGAACACGTATAATTATACAATGTATTCACAAGAAAACCCCTCACTAAAAAATATAAGTCAAAATTATACTGTTTTTTTTTTTTTTTTTTTTTTTTTTTGGCCAGGGCTAGGTTTGAACCTGCCACCTCCAGCATATGGGACCGGCGCCCTACTCCTTGAGCCACAGGCGCCGCCCCCAAATTATACTGTTTTAATGCCTACTGCTCTCTTTAAACTCCAAGCAGAATTTTTATTATTTTCTTTTAATTATAGGACTATACCATTTAAGGGTAGAGGTACAGTTGTTAGTTACATGTATGACTCCAAGGTCACCAAATGGGCACAGAGTTGACGTGTGCTGTAATGCAAATATGGAAACCACCTTTTCCATATTTGCATTACAGCAAATGGGAGAAATGATGGGGAGTCACGTTACCTAATAAAATACCCTGGTATCACAGACACCATGAAGAAATCTCCTTCCACAGAGCTTTTTAATTCGCCGGGGTATTTTCCAAGCTCCTTCCAGTTATTGACTTAGGATTTCAGAATTTAAATTTAAGCCTTCTCTTTCTTTCTTTCTCCCTGCCTCCCCTACCCCATCTTGGTTAACTTCTTGTAAAACATTGAAAGTTACCCAAGAATTATCTTGAGCTAATGTGTTCAGGCTCTTTTTACCAGGATGTATTTCCATTTATGAAGCCAATTAGCTACCCTTTACCAAATACCAAAAATCAGAACAATTAAGACCAATTCAGAAAGAAAGCAGGGAGGAAGAGGAGAAACAGGGAGAGGAAAAGCAGAGGGGAGGGAAGGAGAGAGGTTAGAGAGGAATTATTTTTAAGAGCAGATATGTGTCTGCTTATGTAACTTGGCCCTTATCTAAAAGACCACTCTTGTTATTACATTGAGAAAGAAATTAATAAAACAGTTTACTTATTAAAACATTCCATTGTCAAAAACTAAATAAAACAAATAGCCTACCTTAAATTAAGAACTAATCTATATTCTGCCCCCTCCCCCACCACTGGCTCTTAAAAATCAGAGATACTAAAGGGGGAAAACATCCTTAGGGATGTGTCCCAGTCTTCATCAGAATCAAGTCTTGGAGTCCATTTCAAATTAACCTTTTCACCAGCAGTTTTGTGAAGCATACAAATGCTTCGTCTAAGATTTTTATTGCACTTAATATTCTGTGGTCCTTTATCTCAAAACACTATTTATTGAGTATCTATAGTTTGCTGAGCAATGTGGTGACTCGGACTCCTGGAGGACCTGGAGGATGGTGGAGAAACAGATGTGCAACCGTGTCAATCATATTAAACACAGTGACTGCCATGACCAAGGAATGAATAGGGCACATTGAGAGTCCAGAAAATGAAGTCCCAGTTCTTTCTTTAATATTACTTAAGCACTTGTGGGGAGGATGGGGATTAGCAACATGAGAGCCCCATCAGCCTGTGCATCTTTTGCGCCGAGATTATGCTGCAGAGCCATTATTTCTTTGTATCTTCATCCAAAGGCTGGTGGCTAATTTGTATACTTGATTGAAAGGCAGCAAAAGCTTGTGCATGCATGCAGGGGATAAAAACCTGATGTTGCTGAAAACAAAAACAAATCAACCAAATAAAATAAAATGAGAAAGGAAGGAAGGAAGAAAGAAACCTGAGCTTTATAGTGAGCACAAAAGCTTAGCTCTGCAAGAATGTTAAACCCTATTTTATTTCTTTGCCACTGAATTTAAAATGAGATTGGAGAAGGACTGTAAGTGTTGAGAGGAGTGAAGCAATTTCAAGTGACAGAGTTCAAAGGAGGTGGTTATGCATTTCTAAATGGGTGCTGAATCTCCTTTAGAGAGATTTTGCACTTAGAAATAAAGAGTGGAGTTGAGACCCCACTCTGGAGAAAATGGCCTATGCAAATTGACCATATCTTTTACGGAAAGCCACGGTAATTGTGATTCTAGACTCATTCATTTGACATCCACAAATATTTATTGAATACCTACAGTGTTCTAAGAGCTAGGGAAACACAGCTGGATGCTTCAAAGGGATCTTCGTGTAATTAATACCCCCAAATTATTTATGTTCCTAAATAACCTTCAACTATAGGCCCGAAAAAAAAATGTTTCAGATAAAAAAAAAACAGCCTTATGAATTTATAAGCAATTATTTCCTACAGAAAATAATGACACAAATTTACCTATACAGGGGTTTCTAAAGCACCATTGTTTCTTTTTGCTGATTCCCCAGAAGAGATGCTGTTTTTCACTATGACTTGATGAGCTGTCTAATAAAAAATGTGAAAAGTTTATAAAAAATATATGCCATGACTATGGACATAAATACACAAAATTAATCTAAAACCAATTTCTCAGTTGATATTCCCATCAAAAAGTTCTGCCAAAGGCAACTGTCTGCTAAGTTCTGTTTTCATTTTACTCCCCAAAATATTATAGGGAATAGGCAGAGTAATCACTATTACAAATATTTCACAAAAACTTTGAGTTTGGAACAATAGGACATATATGTATTTCTAATAAGCATCCCTGCCTCTTTGGACTGGTAAAAAAAAATCCTCAGCCTCTCCTTCATTCCCTTTTGCTGTTCTTTCACTCATATATTATCGCCGTCCAAATGGCCCTTGTTTCATTATCTTGTTTTAATTTCTGTCCCACTTTACTCCACACTGAGGTCATTAACTCATTGACCAATTAGAATATTTCATGCCCGGACAACAGTGATTGTGTCAAAGATAAGCACATGATTCTAATTGGACCATTCTCAGGGTTCCATCACATTTATTGTAGGAATGCTGCAAAAGAGGTCTTTATATCAGAAATCACAAGCTCTGAGAACTAGATAAAGCTGCCAGTAGAACATAGTAACTGCAGGATGAATTCATACCGGTTGCAAGTTGATAGAACTGGTACTATTTCAAACATACAGAGATAACGCTCGCACGTGGATCAGAACATGATACACGAACACAATTTTGCACCGTTCATCTCTTACCTCTGCTTTTCTTCATGTTGGATCTATCGTCAAGCAACTCTCTCTTCCTCCTTACTGCAAAATAACTGTCATCAGTTTCACATTTTTATCCTATTTTCTCAGCATCCCTGAAAAGATAGCATCTATCCTAACAGTTTCAACTTGGTCTCAGGATTGCATCCCAAGCCCTGTCTTGGAAAACATTTCTTATTCCACAAGCAATCACAGCGGCTGTGGGGCTGGAATAGCACACAGATCAGCCGTATTTAGATTACATGCCTACTCTTGATTTTGGAGTTTGAGTTTAACCTCCCCTAAAGTGCATGAATAAGGACTAGTAATTTCCTAAAGTCAAAATGATGCCCTCTCCAGGTAAAGGAGAAAGGGGGCAATAAACTGACAAAAATAATGTAAGTTTATTTCAGAAACCAACTCAGAAAGGAGAAATGTAGAAAGACAGGCTGAATTTTAAAACATAAGACCCTGAATCTAACTACCCTGTTTCCCTCAAAATAAGACATCCTCCGAAAATAAGACCTACTTACAGGAAAGATAAGATGTCCCCTGAAAATAAGACCTAGCGCATCTTTGGGAGCACACCTTAAAATAAGACACTGTCTTATTTTCAGGGAAACAGGGTACATTCAAAATTGTTTATGTGTATCAATTGATTTCATTTTCGTTCATACTGGTTTGGCTCAGGCTTTCATCAATTGAAATTAAGAATTATCTTTGATACATTACTACAAAGGAGATACTTACTGATAGGCTTCTTTTCTTAGATTTTTTTTTCTTTTGAATACTAATGGTTTTCAGGGGTTTAGAAATGTAACTTATTTATCCTTAGTCATACAGAGGACCTATGCTCTCATTAGTCTTACTTTTGGTATTTATTTGAGAATCAAGTACAATGTGCATCTATAGTTATTCTTCAATTAAATATTTTTTCATAAAACAATGTGTTTTTAATTGTATAGATTTATATGATTTCTTTTCATCTGTTTGGGGGAGGGGAGGGTGATGACATGTGTCCAAATAAATCAGCATCTCTCTGACTCTTTTGGAAGAAACATTTCAAACTCAAATACTGAAAAATGAAAATAGGGGCAGGAAAGGGAAGAGATAAATAAAATACATTATTATTTCCAAAATTGCTGCTTGGAAACAATTATTTTTATTGTATACCCTTTTGGTGGGCCTTAGGTAGGGTTCTCCAGAAGACGACACTGGAATGAGAATTAGTATGCAAAATACTTGCTGGGAAAATGCTCCTTAGAAAAACAAGTAAGGAAATGGGTACAGAAGGATGAGGCCAAGAAGGGACACGTTTCAGGCAAAGTGGCAGCCTCAGCCTGATCTTTCTGGAGATCTGGGGAGTAAAAATTGCATCTTATACACCCGTAACATTCTGAAATTAAAATTATTCTCCTATCAATAAGAAAGGGAGGTAGGTATCAGTACACCCACACCAGCCATTGGCTAAGAGCGGCTTTTCACGGGGATGAAATGTGATTATGTAAATTTCCACCCACAGTTTTACTCCTGAGGATGGGGAGGGCAAATTGATTATAAGAGTTATAGAACAACCCTCTGAACAAGCCTGGGTCTAATCACAGAAGCAAAAGTACCTGAAAGATAGAAGAGTACTCTCTTCTATCTGATCCCAATCCCAGTGACAGAGGCTGAGGGTAGGAGGAGGAAGACTGGCGAGGTCATGGCAGGCGCCAAGTGCTTATGAAAAAAGATGTTGAAAAATTGGACTGCATGTAAACGCCACACCACTACTATTTCACAACCAATTTCTCTAATTTCTGTATGTCTTAATTGGTGGGATTTTCAAACAAGCACCATTTATTTCTTCAATATGTGTTTTTTTTTATTATTTATTAAGTACTTTAAATGAATTCCTACACTGATATTAACTCAGTGCACAATGCCCAAAACAGCAAAACTCCTTTTTATTTTGCTTTACTCAGGGCACTGAGCTTATAGGTATGTGAAATGAGTCAACTATTCCAGAGGGAGAGTTGAAAATGAAAGATTTCTCAAATGAAAATGTTTCAGAGCTTCCTTCAGTCCTGCCCCTTGTTTCTGTACTGAGCTCAGCCTGTAGGAGCCTCCTGGGAGACACTGGTGGGAGAGCTCTGCTTCCCACCTGCAGAACACACCTATAACAAAATGTGTCTCCGTGACTTTGAATTGAGAGCCCAGTCAAGGCTCTTTTGACCCATAGATTAAACTCAGAAGCCTGTCCATTAAATATACACACACACACACACACTCCGGAAATACAACCTGTTGTTTCATTTTTTCCTTATTGTCATATTCTTCCTTTACCATTTTCTCCATCTTCTATCTCCTGCGGCTTCTCTGTGTTTAATTTTCTTCTAGCGTCTTATCCCTATGAGTCTTCTAAGAGTCTCAAAATTCTCTATAATATTTTTATGCAATATGATTTCACATGAATTCACATTTTCTATATATCATATATTAAAACCATATATTAAGGGATAAAAATGTTTTTCGTGCATAAGGCTGATATAAACGAGGAAAAGGCATATCAAATCAAGACTAGTGGGGAGAGAGTAGGACAAAGAAGAGATAAAAAAGCTGATAGTCCTCAAATATCTTTTTTAAAATAAATTTTATCGCAATATATCTGGAGGATTGCAAGCTGAAGATTCTAGATTTCAAAGGATTATCAGAAATGTAACACAGTCATTCAGGTCAATAAACAATAAAAACATGATAGCATCACTACAGACCTTCCATTATTACCTCTTTTCTTCTCTCTACGGATGCTTTTAAAGAATGAATCTCTATACCAGCACCATGTAGGTACACATACAACCATCTATGTTTGGTGCTTTATAAATCAATATCAATTTGTTATAACTTTGAAGATATTCTGTTTCCAATTCCCTTTATTTTGGTTGAGAGGAGGAGAAAAACATCAATTTTACTGTTGTTCTTTTGAAGGTTGCCTTTAAGATTTTTTCGTTGCCTTTGCTCTTACAGAAGATCCTGTGCTGTCTTAGTTTATTGAGGTGACCTAGAATTGGTAGGAGTACCTGAATGTAGATGAGGAGGCCTTTTATACATTTTGGAAAACCCTTAGCTGTAATCCCTTATGTTCTTTCCTGTATTTTCTGTTATTCAGATATTTTATGCTTGAGTTTGGACTTTTTTTCTGACATTTGTTAGTGTCACTAATTTTCTTTACAGGCTTACTGATATGTTTTCAAAGTCTTTCTGTTACTTATTTAATTTTTGTTTCTAAGACATATTTCACTATAATTTGTGTAATTTCTACAGTTCTACTTTTTATTTGTTAATTTCTTGAATATATTAATCAAAACTGTTTTGTTACCTCAACCAAATGGAGTTCCATTTCTATTGTCTATTTTTTTCTCTAAGATTTGGTGATACATTTTAATATGCCTGGTTATTGTTGATTGGGAAATTAACACTGCTTATTTAAAATATAGAGATAAGTTGAGTGTGTGTATCTATCTATATCTATCTATCTATATATGGATATATATATATATATTTTTTTAAGAGCCAGAGTTTCACTTTGTCAACCTAGGTAGAGTGCTGTGGCATCACAGCTCATAGCAACCTCCAGCTCTTGGGCTTAGGTGATTCTCTTGCCTCAGCCACCTGAGTAGCTAAGACTATAGCCACCCACCACAACACCCAGCTATATTTTTTGTTGCAGTTTGGCCAGGGCCAGGTTCAAACCCTCCACTCTTGGTATAAGGGGCCCTGTGCCCCACTCACTGAGCCACAGGCACTGCCCTGAGTCTGTGTATTATTATTATTTTCTTCCAGAAAAGTTTTACATTTGCTTTTGGCAGGCAGCTAGGCTTCACTACACAAGTCATCCTAGAACCTTAATTAAATTATTGTTTCAATGATTAGAATCAGGGGGTTAGCCTCCGTGATAGCTGGTCCACATTTCACACCCTTCATATGTAAAACGTTCATGGACAACAAAAAACGTAAGCACCTTTCTTCATTTTTGGTGCCTAATCTCCAATTGTGGTTTTTCTTTCTAGTTGTGTGCATCTTTTGCATACATAGATGTCTCTTATCTCCTGCATTTGGATTTAGAAATTACCTGGAGAGGGAACATAGCGAGATATCTACATATATACACATACCACACAAACTTCACATGTTTATATTTGGTGTGTGTGTGTGTGTGTGTACGCGTGGGTTACTATTTAAGTTTTGAGACAGACTGTGTTACGGTCCATTATTTCACTTTTAAGAAACTCAGTCTCCAGGTCCTTTCTGGTTCCCCCATGCAAGTTTCTGCAGGCTTGGCTTACTGGTGTTGCCGGGAGGGTTTCATTTGTTTCTATCTATGTGGATTTTACATTTCTTGATTTTTGTGTATTTCTAAACTTTTATAAGGATCCACGTGGTGTATAGATGTGTGTGTGTGTGTGTGTTTCATCTATCTTTTTTCTTCCCCTCCCTTTTGGAGATTTGGCTCTCCGAAGTTTCACTGCTTAGTAACTCTCTGTTTTTTTATTTTATTTTTTTTTAAATTTGTCTGGATCAGTGGTTCTCAACCTTCCTAATACCGTGACCCTTGAATACAGTTCCTGTGGGTCGCAACCCACAGGTTGAGAACTGCTGGTCTGGATCCTCATAGTGGATGGATTGGTCTGAAGGAAAGTAGTCTACTTTTTCCCAAGTGGAATCTTGATACATTTATGTCAAAGAAAGACATTGTGGACGACTGGGCAAGATCTAAGACTGGGGACCCCCTACACACATAATTTCCTTTTTCAATTAATTAGACTCTACGTATAATTTCAACATATTCTACATGGTTAGAAATCCATATCTGGACAGAGGTATGTTTTCTTTTTATGATTCTAAAGCAATATATGAAAATAATTATTTCTTAAAATAAAGGTATTGGACAAGACTCCAATAGCTGGTAAAGGCATTAATCATTATTTTCCCTTTGCTGAAACTGTCAAAATGGGCAAGTATCATGCCCTTTTAGTGAAATTTAAAATAAATTGTGAAAATAACAAATTATTATATTCAATGCATTGATTATGACAGTGTTCTGAATTCATTCAATAAATATTTATTGATATTTTCCAGGCACTATGCTAACAACTCAGCCATGATTTTTATTTTCTAAAGGATAATGCTTTGACATATGAGAGAATTGTGAAACAAGAAATGGACTGCCCCTCCTGGGTTAGCTGACACTTAGAGCAAACAACTTGCTTATGAGCTAGGCTTTCATATGCAATCTAACCATTCCAGAGTCTATGCACCCACCTGGTTCCTTTGATTAAACTACTGTAGTCTGGGACACTATCCTTTTGCCATAAGTTACCTCTAAGCAGATACTAGACACTAAAGAGCATGCCAGAGCCTGCTCAGGGCCTACTAAATGATTCAAACTATCTGATATTAAATCTGCAAACCCGGCTTGGCTCATTCCTTCCTAGGTTTCCCCCCACACTTGCCCCCACACTTGCCCTTTGCTCTTTCCTCTTTCCCCTTGTTTTTTCCCTTTGTTCTGTCTCCTGCTCTAAAACTTCCCTGTGTAGACACCGTGGCTTGGTGTTCCCACTCCTTCTGGGAACTCTAAGTAACAGACTGTCTTCTCAATGGCTGTCTCCTCCTGAAGTGTTGGCCTCACCTTACCCAAATGAAAACAAACAAAATTTTTGACACTTTTAAAAACAACAGCTATAAACATGGTCTGTTCTTTTTCCTCTTAAAAGACAGAGACAGTAAATAAATGAACAAATAATGTTAGAACAATATGTTGGGTTCCCGGCTGTTGGCCGTCCTCTGTTCTTTGTGTGCTTTTGGCCAAAGAATAACCAGGCCCACCAAAGTAAGGCTAGTGTGAAACAAAGTTTATTAAGGTAGAGAAAAGTAAATTTAAAGAGTAAGAGCAAGATACACATTTGCACAGGAAGATAGATAACCATAGACAGTGATGGATCTCCACTGACATGACAAGAAAAGGCTTTGGCTATGGCTAGGGGTTCTGTTTTATACTGCCAGGATTGGGACCACCTCATGGTTCAGAGGTCACCTTGGAACCACAGAGCCTTTCTGCACAGGTGGACCTCCCATGAGCCTTTCTGAAAACACATGGTGATGGGATGGGTGTGGACCCCAAAGTAGATTTAAGCTAATGACATGATAATTAGCTTTAAGATAGTTCTAGGTCACCTTCCAGACCCTGTTTGTACCTAGTGGCCTGGCCCATGGGCTAGACAGTCTTCTGCATCCTGCACTTGGCATATAAAATTCTGCTTGCTAGATTGGTAGGGTGTCCCTCCTCCTCAGGTGTGAACAATCAGGATTAATGTGAGCAGTACTGAGAGGGGGCCTGGGGGACCCACACTTGTCCTCTTACCCTAGGAGAGCCGGGTCCCTAGCTATCTATCCAATAGTTATAAAGTGTCTGAAGAAAATAAAACTGAATCATATGAGAGAAACTAATGATAGGGTTAATTTAGAGTGGACAAAGAAAGGTTTATTGAAGAGGTGGTGACTTTTGAAAAGACTTCAGAATGTAGAAGACACTCAGTCATGAGAATGCTGTGGGTGGGAACAGTTCTTGCTATGAATCTAGACATTTTTGTCTAGTATCTGTGTGCCAGATGGTCAGGTCGAAATCGTATATACAGGTACTCTGTGGTAATAATTCCATCTTCATCTCCATGCACACGCCATCTCCCATTTTGCCATATCCCATTTTGCCATATCCTCAGATTCCTAAAACCTGGGATTGATGGAGGGATATATACAAATTAGGGATTGTATGATTAATTATGAGCCAAAAGTGGTCATGTGTGGCTAAAAGAGTTTCCATGCATTTGGTTGCCTCACAAAAATTAAAATTGGCTCTGAGCATCAATCTAAAAATTTATCTGAACAGTGTCTCAATTACCTTGAAAGGCAGTTCTTCCTGATTAATATTTTTATTCTCATCAAATATAATAAACTAAGATAACAAAGAACTAGAAGTGATTTTTTTTCTTTTGATTTGAACAAATCCATCTAATGAATTTTTTAACCTCATCATCTTATAAAAGAAATTTCAAGTTTGGCATCACTGCATGTAGTAACAAGGTAGCACCTATAACCAATAAGAAACTTTTTTACATATATATGAATTACTAGTCTGAATTCTTGCTTTCAAAGACCAACATATTTGAATTTAGCATGGAGAATTCAAAATGAGTCACAGCTGCCCAGAGAAATGAGCTGTTCTAACTCATAATGGGAAGGACATAATATTACGGGAGAGACAGAACACGACTATTTGGAGGTGCTTTGAACCATGATTCAAAATAAGACCTTTATGTAGAGATGCAAACTTAAAGCATGTCACCCAAATTACAAAGTTTTATAAGGAGAAATCTGATTTATCATTATAAGCCAGTCAGTACAGTGATTTGGTCTACAAGACCACATTTGGTCTGAAATTTTCGAACGTATTTTATAAGTAATCATGATAAAATTCTACATCTGATTTGCCCAGTGTCTACAGAATGTCAGATACTACATGAAACTGTTGCCATTTTTTTTTTCAGATACTACATGAAACTGTTGCCATTTTTTAGTTTCAGTAATACTTGAAATTTTGAAAGGCATTTCAAAATATTAATGCAGACAATCAAACACTCCAGTCTTAGTTGTTTATCAAAGTAAAATAAAAGCATGTTTACAGAAGATTTACACATACATTTCCATAGTAACTTCACTCATAATAGCTAGAACCTGGGTGGGTAGGAAGAGGAAACATTTTCAATAGGAAAATGGATGAAGTATATTTCTTTTTTTTCTTTTTTTTTGTAGAGACAGAGTCTCACTTTATGGCCCTCGGTAGAGTGCCGTGGCCTCACACAGCTCACAGCAACCTCCAACTCCTGGGCTTAAGCAATTCTCTTCCCTCGGCCTCCCGAGTAGCTGGGACTACAGGCGCCCGCCACAACGCCCGGCTATTTTTTGGTTGCAGTTTGGCCGGGGCTGGGTTTGAACCCACCACCCTCGGTATTTGGGGCCGGCGCCTTACTGACTGCGCCACAGGTGCTGCCCGAAGTATATTTCAATATAGAGGGAAATTACTCAGGGGAAAGTAAAAAAACAAAAATAGATCTAGGGGAAATTACAAAGGGGAAAGTAAAAAAACAAAAATAGATCTAGAGACACACACACACCATATAGATAGGTTTTAAAATCTTTGTGCTGAGTGAAGGCAGATAGGCAAGGAAAAGCTCATTTATATGAAATACAAACCAAATATAATGGCAAAATACAGATGAATGTTACTCAGGAAGAGGAAAAAAAGGGATTGCTAAGGGAAACAAATTTGTAACTTTGTAACTTATTCTGTGTCTTGATTTTAATTTGGTGTCATCGGCATATAGAATTACTGAATCATAGGAAATGAATGTACTAAAAATGAATGTGGTTTGTTCTATATAAATTATCAATTAAGGAAAGAAACAAAGGTCTCTGTTCCTCGATTGGCATTTGTATGACCACACTCAAATGGTGACAGACAATGGCAGGATTACCACTTGGTTCTTTCTGACCTTAAATTTTGGGCTCTTTTTACTCCAAGAGATATAGTGAAAATCATTCTTGGAAACATTTTTTTTTCTTTATGCTTTCAGAATTGTAACCATCTCATGTTAGAATTTATTATGCTATTAATTTTAATATTCAGAAGTCTTCCAAGTTACTTATAGTGCTATAACTTTTTAGATATTAGATAGTAAAATGAAACTTTTCTTTTGAAAACTTACCAGTGACAGAAAGTCTTGAAAATGTGTGACTTTTTAGAAGCAGCTACTTGGAGAAGGTCACATCATATAAATGAAATAGGTCTTTTACTTCGTATGTTGTTGCTAGAGGTACGGTATGTATTTTTAGGACAGTTACCTGGATGGTTGAAATCGAATGTGTGGTTTTTGTGTTTAGTTCTCCTGGCAGTGGATACGAGCCTTGTGTCCTTCTAATCCTTTCTCTTACTGCACATGGACAGAATCTGAGACAACACAATTTTTGGCAACATGCGTCAGACCCTTGAATAGGGAGCACTTAGCGATGTTTAAGGAACACATGAATGAACAAATACAGAAACGTATTTTTGAAGTTTCCTTAATCAATAGGAAATATTACATCACAATATATCTGGGAGTAGCTTTTAGGACAACCTTTATGCTTTTAATATTTCTTTCCAATTTATATTTACATTATGTCGATGAAATAGTTACTTTACCAACTTGAACACGGTGAACCAACCCATAGGTGGCTTGATTTCCTAGTTGGGCACTGCAGTTCTCAGCAATAGCAAATAGCTAAATAACAGCAGGGAGGGAAAGCAGATAAAAAACAGCAAGGAGAGTTGAAAGGGGGATCAAATCGAAAGGCAATACTATCGCAGCAGAGATTCACCCCCATGTGACCTGTTTGCCACAATGTAAAATTCTATCTTTTTTTTTTTTTATTCCAGTCAAATGTAAAAGAAGTTAGCAGTAAGAAAGGAGGTGCCTTTATATTTGGTTTTAGTCTTAGCAAAACCATTTGCTGATTTAATTTCAATCCTGAGAAGGCAAACCACGGAATAGAGTCCTAGACTCTGCAGCGGGATGACAAATTGACCAAAAACAAAAACAACAACAACAAAGAAAGAAAGCAGGAGGCGTCTGTGGCTCAAAGGAGTAGGGCGCTGGCCCCATAGGCCAGAGGTGGCGGGTTCAAGCCCAGCCCCGGACAAAAACTGCAAAAAAAGAAAAAAAAAAGAAAAATACCTGGTTTCCAAGTAGGTGTTACTAATGGTACATATTAGCATCTATTTTATATTCAGTGCTATAAGATCTATATGTCCCCCATCCCATTTATAAACATAAGTTATTCTCTTTTCATCAAAGTATGTGTCATTCCCAAGATATACAGGGAAATTTAAATAATACCTTAAAACCTAGGTATTAGATAATTTTCCTCATTACTCGATTGTAAGGATACTGAAATAACATCACTGTCTCAAGTACTAACTCTGTAATTAAACGCTGACTCTAAGAACAGTTGGGTTAAATCCTGCTGACACTGCACTACCTAGGATGGAAATTAACAGAGGAGCTGTGTTCTCGTTTCCAAGCTGTTGCATTTCGTTAATATTTAGGTTACACTATTGTTCTTTATGTATGTTGGGTTTAATATGTTAAAGTTATAGATGCAGTAGTAGAACTAGCACCTTGAAATACAGAGTGAAGTTAATGTAACAGAAACTTAGTATATCTGTTGCCACCCCTCAGCCTAGAAAAACATTGCATCAGAGCTGAGGGGTCTGAGGATACAGTGGAGTTACCACCACTGTATAAGTTAAGGACAAGAGGCCACTCAGCTTCGGAGAGAAATGTGAACTTTAGAATCGGCTGGACTCCTACGTAAACTCTAGGTCAGACTCTCACTAGATGTAAATTACTGTGGGGTTAATTAGTGTAGGAAAGAAAATTTCTGAGGACTTTTCCCCTCATACATGCAATAGTTATATCCATGCTACTTAGCTTCCTTAGCTATTGTGAGTACATCTGGATTACCGTACCAGGGTCATTGAAATGTACCTGCAAAATACATAGCTTTCTGATTCTTTGTTCACTGTTGATAAATTTACTGCTTTTATTTAAAGCCTTTATATTCTGTGACTATTATTACCATCACTAATGATAAAGAATATCTAGTATTTCCCTAATGCTTTCAGTTTAAAATGTATTCTTAAATGCTCCTTAAAACTTTCATGTTGCCCAGTGCTGTGGCTCACACCTGTAATCCTAGCACTCTGGGAGGCCAAGGCAGGTGGATTGCCTGAACTCACAGGTCTGAGACCAGCCTAAGCCAGAATGAGACCCCATCTCTAAAAATAGCCAGGTGTTGTTGCAGGTGCCTATAGTCGCAGCTACTCAGGAGGCTGAGGCAAGGGGATCACTTGAGCCCAAGAGTTTGAGGTTAATGTGAGCTATGAAGCCACGGCACTCCACCAACGGTGACAAAGTGAGACTCTATCTCAAAACAATAACAACAAAAACAAAAACAAACAAAAAAAAAACACTTTGAAATTATACCATTTTAGACTTCAAAATATTAAGGTCTAGAGACTATAATCTGAATTACCCAAGTCTGAAGAAGCTAATAGTGGATTTGGGTCTTAAAAAATTCTGTTAAAAGTGAATGCTGTTCCACTATCTATAAAATTATCCAAGATTTAAAATCAAAGCTATGAAGTTAGCTTGACTACTATCAGATCTGAGAGTCAAATTCAAGTCTAATTGACACTTACTGGCCTTGTGATGCTGGATGGTAAACTCCTAATCTGATTTTCACACCTTTAGTATTGGGACCATATAGTACCCCTATTTGTTTTAAGTGTCAATAGCCTAAAATATGTGTAATTGGTGGTAATTGTTCCAGGACCTTGGATGAAATCCCTCCTTATTCCTCTAAATAAATTTCACTGTAAGTGTCCCTTTGCCAACCTTGGCAAGAAATTCAATTAACCGTGACTTTGTGTTTGTTTGTTTGTTTCTACCATTCTTATGCTGTACCTGCAAACCGAGTCAGTCATCAGTCTTGATTCTTGTCCAGGGACTTGACTGCAGTAAGTGTCCCATTTCTCTTTGCCAGGCTGGTTATAGGACAACAGCACCCTAAAAGTCAATGTGCTCAGTGTCCATTTTGTGCAGGCGTGTATGCATCACCCGTGCTCTTCCACACCCATCCTGAAGTCCCATAACAGTGCGTTGAAGACCTCATGCTCAGCTTCCCCCTTCCCCTCTGCTCCACTTTAATCTTTTCTTGGAACTGCTGTTGAGGCCACAGATTAAAAGACCTTGGACCAGGCCTACCAGGAAAAGTTGTTTTCTTAGAGTCACAAAATGTTGACTCATACTGTGATTAATAACAAAGATGGGTTTTTAATCATTAAAAGACAGAGCAATTTCACTATTTCATATTTCTTTTTGAAGAAATGCTGAGATCCAGTACTGCTTGGCTGGTATTCTGCTAAGGCAAAAACTGACAAGTGAGTAACAGCTTCCACTTTCTATTTGCCAAAGCCTTACCACTGTCCTCTTGACACTGACACTGTAGTTCACTGTTTCTCACCCTGCCTTCCCCACACCCTTTCTCAGCATTCTTTTTGGCTCTTTTCAGTCTATAAAATTACCTTTCTACCCCTTGGGATCTATTTGTGATTGCTAAAATTTAAAATGAAGTCATACTATCGTTTCCTTCTCCTTCATAGTATTATCTCAGCATATAATCATATATTTATGATAATCATATATTTATGATCAGCATTCTCTCTCACCAGATCATAGTTTCCAAAAGTTGGGAATCTTCCTCATTTTACTCATTGTTTTGATCTTAGAATGGTGGCTGAGACTTTGAAGGGGCTCAACAACTACTTGAATGAATGAATGAATGAAATGAAGCCCTGTAACTCTTCCCTGGAATTAAGAACACAAATTCTCAGTACCACTCTAGCTCTTTGGCAATAAAAAAATTATAATACAATTTTAAAACAGGTATCCTACGTGAGAAAAAAATAAGTAATGTGACATGATTGGCATTAATCATTTTTGTGATTAGTAATGTGATAGTTTATTATTTACATAATTATACATAAATCAAGTACATGTATTTAAACACCAATAGATTTCAAAAAAGGACAAAAAAATTAATAATGTAATACATCTATTATTTGTTCTCAGAACACCTGGGCCCTGGAATAAAGAAAAAAACAGGGTGTTTCAACCCACAGTTTCCACAGTCAGTTCTAACACCCATGTGCCTCTCATAGTATAAGCACCTTGCTTTGCTTATGGAAATCTAATGGTAAATTTCTGTTCAGTGGGTGTAACGTTTCAGCGATGCAAGATGATTGAGTTCTAGGTATCTTCTGTCATGCCACTGAAATACTAAGGAACAGCCTCTGTTATTAAAGAGCCTATACTATTGAGATGAAAGATGAATATGTAAACAGCCTACAGTGGTATACTACAGCTAAAAAAAAAATTAAACTTATGAAAAAGAGAAAAGAAGTATTACTGGGAGCATCAGGGCAATCCTGATTAGTTCTACCCAGAAGTTGTGAAAAGTTTCAGAGAAAATAAACATTACAATTAAACATACTGAGATGTATTTAGTATTCAGATAAATTCATGTGTGTGGGTGTATACAAATGCACATGTAGCTTTATATATATACACACACACCCACACGTATATATACACATACATACATGCAGTCTACATATGGCTATATAGAATTATCACATGTCACATACCATTGGGAAAACACGTAGATGCTACATTTATTTTCACTATCTATGGCGGCACGCTGGGTTACTAGGACAACAAAGATTAATTACAGACCTCCCTATTATAAATTTTCACTCCTCAGGCCTTAGAGGTTTCATCTACCCTCTACCTGTACCTTTTGTTTTAAGGAAAAAAAAAATCCTATCATGTGCTGAAATATTTGTACAGCCCTCTTTATTCATGCATCCAACTGAGATATACTTTGATTTTTAAAAAGCCCTTTTTCTATAGTATCACCTTTCTCATGTGAAAGAGAATAACCCACTTGGATATGACAGAAAAAAAGTAAAGAAAATGTTATATTCTTCTAATTAGGTGAAAGGAAATGATGGTGCTTTACTTTTCATTTGTTAATACAAATCCCATGGATATTACTCCATCATTAGAGGGAAACAGAAAAAAATATTTTTTTCCTTCTTTGTAGGTGTGACTGTTAGTTTTAATTAAAGGAGACAGAATTGAAAGCTCTCTAGTCAGGGAAATAGCGTCTCCAAAGTTAATATTGCCATTATCTTTTTCAATCAATTTTAAGTCTAGGTAAAGTTTACATTGGATTTTGATACGCTTATAACATATCTTTTCCTCTAATGCATCATTTGCAATGTCTACCAGGCTACTGTAGTCCTGGACACTTAATTATATTCTTGGCAATTATTGAAAAAATCATCTTAACAATGAAGTTTGGGGAGCACCTACTCATTTAGCTAACTGAAATAGGGCAATTTCATAATTAATAGAGGCCTCATCACTAGTAACTTCAAAGAACATTTTAAAACATTTTACCCACGGAAGTAGTTAAATTTGAACATGTCATAGATACCCAATAATTACCCTTGCCCAGCATGCTGAATCAAGAGAAGAAACACAAATTCTATTCTCTTACCTCCTCACCCCTGTATAGAGTATTACCATTTCCACCTGGAAAAAAATTCTATATTTTTATTTCAGACTAATAGATGGATATAAACAATTAGATTATATTGTTTACATTTGTCAGGTAAAGTCCAAGTTATTGTTGAGCCCTTTACCCAAGAGGGATGCCATGTACCCCCCACATTGTGCCTGTTAGGTGAGGCTTACAAATGATAATCTCAATAACAGCCTTATGTAAATATATGCACACATTCCTTTGGGGTTATAAAAACATTTTCTTACTGATTTGAAAATAAGTGTATGTATAACTTATCCCTAATTCTGAACCTGTAGCTTACCATCAGTAGCTAATTAATGGGCAAACATGCATAAAATCCCTATGATTTTATACTGCAGAGCTATTTATTTCTCAGCAAACTTGGCAGCATTATATCATTCTGTGATCCCTGTGCTCAAAGGGCTTTTTCTGTTTTTGAAGTTTGCGTTTCCCTAAGGAAAGCAGCATCTGAAACACAAACGTGGAATCTCACAATGTAGGTAGTTTATTTAAAGACCACATGATAATGCTAAGTGAGGGAGATGGAATAGTGATACAGGGACAGAAAGCTAACCAAGGGAGAGTTACTGAACTGGGTACTGAAGTGGACTTTAGGAACCCAGTGAATCGCACCACAGCCTCCCTAACGTAGATGTACAGAACGTATGTTGATGTTGTCCTCCCAGAGGATAGGAAAATGCAATGCATGTCCTTGGACTCCTCTCCCCATTGTGTGAGCATTACCTTCCACCACAGGCTTCCATGGTTTCAAGGAACGCAAAGCAGCAGAAACACTTGCAGAAGCCAGAGACACCTTCTAAGGGCAAAGGCGGCTGGAATGCAAGGAGCTGTCCACCACAAATGTCTTGAATTTGGCAGTGATGCTGTACAACTAGCATGAATAGGTTGTACTTTTCTAAGACACCAAATAGAACCAAATAGAGAACACTTTGCGCCCAACTAATTTTCTAAAAGTGACTTTTTTATTTACTGTAGAGAGATCAGATGTAGCTGAGGTATGGCAGACGTTTCCAGGAATGTATGTACGACAAATGTGAGCCCGGACTTCTCTACTTATTGTTCAGCCGAATAATAACCGAGCTCCAAAAATAGCATTATGTGAGGTTCTCAACTACATCCTACTTAGCTTTGCTGAATATTAAGTCTCTGTTTCCTCCTAGACATATATCCTCCTCTAGAAATATCAAAATCTATTTCCCTGAGCATAATCATTATGAACCTATGCAAATGTTGTTTTTTTCCCCCAAAAAGACTGTTCCTGAATGATCTAACAAACATTTACAAATTTTTCAAGACTCAAGTGTCACCTCTGTTCATGAACCCTCCAATGACCACCCAATGTAAGTGACCCTCCTCTGTACTCCCCTACACACACACACACACGCTTGACATGATAACAGGTGCAATCATTTGCAGTGTTTGCAACCATCATATCTATTTATGTGTTTATCCTTTTTGATATCTTAAGAGCTCAAGCAGGGCAGCGCCTGTAGCTCAGTGGGTAGAGCACCGGCTGTATACACCAAGGCTGGTGGGCTCGAAACTGGCCCGGGCCAGTTAAAACAACAATGACAACTACAACCAAAAAATAGCCGGGGTTGTGGTGAGTGCCTGTAGTCCCAGCTACTTGAGAGGCTGAGGCAAGGGAATTGCTTAAGCCCAATAGTTTGAGGTTGCTGTGAGCTGTGACACCAAAAAAAATAAACAACAACAACAAAAACTCAATCAATGCCTAATATTACTATCCCACAAATAGTAAGCAAAGTAAATAGTTGACAAAGGCAATCATTTAAGATAATATAACTTTGTATATAATGTCGGGCTCTAATTTCTCTTTCTATTGAAAAATACATGGGAAAGATTTTTTTGACCCCAGTTTGAATTTTCTAGCATTTATTTAATGTATTTTACATGAAATAAAAATAGCAATAAAAATTCAGAGTAATGCTATAAATTTGAGCTTTTCTCAAATTATGCATTTCTGAAAATTATTTTTCTGGAAGATTTTTCTTCAGAGTCATTCGCAGTTTCATGGAATGCTCTATGAACATTGTTTCACATCTTTGAAATTTTCTGGTCTCTGGAAGTCCTTCTCTGAATATGAACAAGGATAGAACAAACATAGGAACAGAGACTGAATTACAATTCAAGCATCTAATGTTCATATTTGAGTACCCTTTTTATATATCCATCAGTTTACTTTTTGATATTTCAAGGATACGTTAATATAAAGCATCAATACATTTATATAGAGGACAATCTGGTTGGGTTCATCTTGGACACTATAGGAATTAAAGGCTAGTTTAATCAATGTAACAGTGACAATTGACTGACTTCACTTAAAAAAAAAATGGTCCTTTTACCAAGATGACTAAGATACTTTATTATTATTTTATGACTCTACTGAATTTCATCTGTGTCATTACCAAAGCAAGTCTGTGGAATTGATTATCTGTGGCGGAACATTGAAAAGAAACTGTATCATTAGTGGAACTGAATCAGAAGTTAATGCTAAATGTGGATTTGTGTCCCAGAACATGCAAATATCATGTGCCTATAGACAAATAATTGAATTTCCGTACCCTTGTCTGTTATATATGTGAGCTGGACTAAATTATCTGTATACTTGATAAGGCTATCCATAGGCCTGTATGAGAATTTCCCTAGAGGTAACCTGTACTCTGAATTAAAAAGCAACTTTTCCTCTTTCCTAAAATCTTTCAGTAGCTCAGGGTAACAAAAAAAATAAATTTGAGGGCATTTAGAGATCAGTGTGGATTTTAATGATAAATTCTTTTAGTGACAAGCCTATAGGGAACAAAGAAAGAGTATCATAATCTTCCAGGTGCTAATATCCCTCCCTTTTTTGCCTCCTTTTATTTCTTTTCTTAATATTCTCTTCATTCTTTCTCCGTTTCATACTCAAATACATACTTCACAAATTCCGCCAATCTTCTCTTTACCTTCTGTCCCAGATTGCTCAACTAAGTTCTGGAAACTGGCAGAGAAATGTAAAAAGTCTCCCTCCTGGGAATTTGGCGAAGAGATAAGACAGCTTTCCTTAGCACGTGTTGTATTTCCTTTTAGGTGTCTATGTGCGCACACACACGCACAGAGCATTGTGATCCATGTCAAGCGATTCATTTACTCTGAACTTCACACGAGTGGCCTGCTTACTGGTAGTCCGTGGAATGACTCCAGCAAAATACCTTGTGCTATGTGAACCCAAACTTAAAATATTTTTAATGTTATATCTTAGAATTAAGAATAAATTTTCAGTTTTTGAAAAATGGATTCGAAAAATGGATTTTTTTTTTTTTTATTGTTGGGGATTCATTGAGGGTACAAAGAACCAGGTTACACTTGCGTTTGTTAGGTAAAGTCCCTCTTTAAATGTCCTGGGAAACATAAGAGTTATTCATTTGCAAAACTTACAGATGTTTTCTTTGGGTAGTTTTTGAAATATATCTAACATAAAAATAGCCTAAAAGGCCATTCATCCAAAAGGTTGCCTCAGGAAAGCTGAGATTAAACGTGGATATTTCAAACATATCTTTGTTTCATACTATTAGCATTGTGTTAATTATCAAGTATGGCACAAGTAAAAATATTTGTCATGGGCGGTGCCTGTGGCTCAAAGGAGTAGGGCGCAGGCCCCACATGCCAGAGGTGGTGGGTTCAAACCCTGCCCCGGCCAAAAACTGCAAAATAATATATATATTTTGTTAGACATAAATGATAATCATCATTAGAACAAAGCAATATGGGGAAAAGAAAATGGGATTTAAAGTAAAATAGAAGAAAGACTCAGTCCCATGTTACCTTCAGTCCTATGTGATCTTGTATAAATTGCTTTACCTGTAGATAATACTTATTTCTATAATTGTGCTAGGTAGGGGTAGGAAAATTTAGACGAATAAAAAGATGATCTAAGTGAGTGTTGCAGCAGAGTTACTGACACCTAATAGGATTTCAAAATGTATTATTGCTCTCACCCACCCCCATTTTCAAGAGGTTTGTTTTTAAAGATCCAAGATTTTAGAACCTAAAATGATTAGAACCTTATTCTAATTATTACAAGTTAGCATTTCTCTGCAGTAGATTGTATTTCAGCATCTATTGCTTTACATGTGAGGGGTAAAATGAAGACCAATTCACTGCAGAGGCTGCAGTATATTATTCTGAGTGTTTGGGGGAGAAATAGTTTTAGTTCCCTAAGGAAGACATGACTTTTGGAAATAAAAACTAGCCATGGGGTGCCGTGTCTGTAGAACTGATGAATGATCAAGCTGAGTCCTACAAATTTGAAGTAAAAAGTAATGAAAATCATCTCAGAGGGAAGTTCCAGAAATATTTGGAACAAAGTAAGAATCGTTTGAAAGCAAGTGTAGCCTCCCAAGCTAATGACCAGTGACTGTACTCACACTGTCCCTCTTCAAATTGCCTACTTTAAAAATAATTGACACATTCCTTGTGCTGCACCTCAGGTAGTGTTATCAATTCCAGGAACACTGTTCTTTTCCCCAAACGTATCGTTTCCCTGGACTCTGATTTGGCAGGAATCCAACTCATTGTGGTCATATTTCTTTGCTGGTCCACAGCTTTGACCAAACTGCTCTGGCTTTAAACGAGAGGAATCACATACCGTCATTTCTAAGTGCATATCTCACACATTGGCTTTCAATGAATATGTGAGTTCAGTTATGTAACTGAGCAAGCAGAACCGCTTCCCCAGGGTCCAGTGGCAGTAATATTTGGTCTAAGACCAGTTGAAGCATTTTCATCTTTTGAATCCATCCAGAACCACAATCCACTTTCTCTCTCAGTTGGTTATATGCTTTTTTTTTAATCAACGCACAATTTAAAAAAGGTCCCCTTTATGTATACACTGTAATAATTGATCTACCTTCCAAAGAAGTATACTCCTAGGGTTTCCAGGGCCCTTTAAAGAAGAGGGCACCCACACTTCTATTTTTTATTTTTTGACACACAGGCTCACTCTGTCTCCCTGGGTAGAGTGCTGTGGCATCATAGCTCACAGCAACCTCAAACCCTTAGGCTCAAAAGATCCTCTTGCCTCAGCATCCCAGAGTGCTGGGATTACAAGTGTGAGTCACTGCTCCAGGCACACTCTCATTTATTTCAGTTTGTGTTCTTTCTTAGGCTGTAATTGCTCTTTATGTTTTTTTTTTTTGTAGTTTTTGGCTGGGGCTGGGTTTGAACCCGCCACCTCCGGCATATGGGGCTAGCGCCTACTCCTCTGAGCCACAGGCGCTGCCCTATGTTTTTTTTTTTTGCAATTTTTTTATTATAGTAAATACCCAAGCCAAAAAATTTACCTCCATAACCATTTTTAAAGTGCGCTGTTAGGGATGTGAATGCATTCATAGTGTCGGTACTATCACCACCATCCACCTTCATAACTCTTTTCATCTTGTAAGACTGAAACTAAACAAAAAGTTCCCATTTCCCTTTCCCCTCAGCTCCTGGCAGCCACCATTTTGTTTTTTGTCTTTATAATTTTGACTACTCTAATTATCTGATATAAATGGAATTATACAGACTTTTTGTGAATGTCTTATATTATGTATAATAATGTCCTCAAGGTTCATCCATGTGGTACAATATGTTACAATTCCTTGTCCATAAGCCTGAGTGATATGATGTCCCATTGTGGGTAGCAGAACATAATACGTTTCGCTCATCCGTTTGTCAATCCATGGACAGTTGGGTCTCATCTACATTTTGGCTCTAGTGAATAATACTACCAGGAATATGGATGTCCCAATACAGCTATGTATCACTTAATCACAGGGATACATTCTGAGAACTGCATTACAAGTGAATTTTGTTGTTGTGTGAATGTTGTGGAGTATAACACAAACGTAGATGCCATAGACTACTGCACATTCTTTCACATTTTGCTCCTGGGCTACAAATCCGTACAGCATGTTACTGAATACT
Source organism: Nycticebus coucang (assembly GCF_027406575.1). Classification (NCBI taxonomy): domain Eukaryota; kingdom Metazoa; phylum Chordata; class Mammalia; order Primates; family Lorisidae; genus Nycticebus; species Nycticebus coucang. The sequence goes on from NC_069781.1 coordinate 159,640,336, forward strand.
GTAGGCAATTCTAATACAAGGGTAAGTATTTGTGTCTCTAAACATAGAACAGGCACAATAAAAACACAATATAAAAGATAAAAAGTGGTATACTTATTTAAGGCATGTACCACGCATGGAGATTGTGGGATGGGAAATTGCTTTCCATGAGTCAGTGAGTAAATGCAAAGCCCTAGGACATTACCGTGCACTACTACAGACTTGATAGACTCTGTACATTTATGCTATGCTACATTTATTTTAAAAATACAGCAATTGCATTGCAACATTACAACAGCTATTCTGTCAGTAGGCAATAAAATATTTTAGATCTTGTATGGGGCCACTGTCATATCTGTAGTCCATCATTGACCAAAACATCCTAATATGATCCATAACTATATCTCTTTGATATATGGCTTTTAATTCTTCTGGGTATATATTCAGAAATGAAATTGCTGGATCATATGGTAGTTCTATTTTATATATATATATTTTTTTCTTCTTTTTTTTTTTTTTTTCCTGCAGTTTTTGGCTGGGGCAGGGTTTGAACCCACCACCTCCGGTATACGGGGCCAGTGCCCTACTCCTTTGAGCCACAGGCGCCGCCCTATTTTTAACATTTTTGAGAAACTGCCATACTCTTTTCTCCATCAGCTATACCATTTTTTATTCCTACTAGCAGTGTACAAGGGTAACGGTATCTTCATGTTCTCACCAACATTTATTTCCTCTTTCTTTAGTGGGATCTCATTGTAGATTTTATTTGCATTTTCCTAATGATTAGAGATGTTGAACATCTTTTCATATGCTTTTTGGATAATTGTATCTCTCCTGAGGGGGAATGTCCATTCAAGTCCTTAGCTAATTTTTGATAAAGTTTTTTGTTGCTGCCGTTCAATTTTAGGGGTTTTGTATATATTCTAGATATATTGTCTTATCAGGTACATGATTTATAAATAGTTTCTCCATTCTCTGGGTTACCTTTTTACTTTATTGATGATGTCCTTTAATGAACATTATTTTTAACATTTTCATAAACTCCAAATTTTTATGTGTGGCCTGTGTCTTTTGTGTCATATCCAAGACATCTTTGCTAAATCCATTGTCACAAAGGTTTTGCATTATTTTCCGTTACAAGTTTTATTGTTTTAGACTAACATTTACGTTGGGATGCATTTTCAGTTAATGTTTGTATATAGTGTTAGCTAAGCATCCAATTTCATTCACTGGCATGTGGTTATTGAGCTTCACCAGCACTAAATCTTGAAAATACTATCATTTCTCCATTGAATGGGCTTGCCACTCTTGTAAAAACCCATTTGGCCATATATGCAAGAGTTTATTTCTGGGATCTCTATTTTATTCCATTGGTTTGTACGCCTGTCTTTATGCCAATATTGTACTGTTTAGAACAGAGTAGTGTGTCCAGATGTATTCTTCTTTTGCAAGTTTTTTTTTTTTTTTTTTGCTATCTGGCATCCCTTGAGAATTCATATGAATTTTAGGATCAGATTTTCTATTTCTACAAAAAAAAAATCACATTTAGTTTTTGATGGGGTTTGCGTTGAATCTGTAGACTACTTTCTTGGCATCTTAACCATATTGAGTCTTCTAATCTATAAAAATGGAGTATGTTCCATTTATTTATGTCATCTATATCTTATTTCAGCACTGTTTTATAATTTTCATTGCTCACATCTTTCACCTCTTTGGTTAATTCCTAAGTATTTTATTATTTTGATACAGTGTAAATTATTTTTGTAATATTTAAGATTGTTCATTATTATTGCATTGAAATGCAATTGATTTTTATGTGTTGACCTTGAATCCTGTCACTTTGAAGAATTACTTGTTAGTTTAAAATATTTTTTCATGAAATCTGTGGCATTTTCTAGACATAAGAACTTACATAGTATCTCTGAACGGACTTATTTTGCTTCTTCTGTCCCTATGTAGATGGCTTTTATTTATTTTTCTTGCCTAATTATTTAGGAGAGAATTTCTACTGCGTTGAATAGAAATGGTACCTTGGTTTCTTGTTTTGTTCCTGATCTTAGAGGAAAAGCCATCCTTTTTTCACATTAAGATGTTTGCTATGGATGGCTTTTGTTGTGTTCAGATTATTTCCTTCTATTTCTTATGTGTTGAGTGATTTTATCATGAAGGGTATGGAATTTTGTCAAATGCTTCTTCTGCATCAGTTGAAATAATCTGTTTATCGTCTTTTTAATCCTGCTAACATGGTGTATTACACTGATTAATTTTTATATGCTGAATACTCTTTGCAGTCCTGGAATAAATCCCTATTTATGGTGTATAATCATTGTAATATTCTGCTGAATTCTACCAGTAGTTTGTTGATGATTTTTGTATGATTTCTTTGTTTATATCGTGTTTCAACTCCTAGTTCTTAGTGTCTCGCTCCATAAAGGGGAAAAAAAGAAAAAATAAATGGTAAAAAAAGGTGCTGCCCCTCTAAGTTCCTGGGAGGTCACTTCAGCTGAAGTGGGAGGAGCTTGTAACAGTGGAAGGATGTGCAGCAACAAGGGTCCCCTGGCTTTTGTCAGTACCTGGTGTTCAGAAGAAGCAATCAGCAGTTAGAGAAGAAATCATTTTATTTGTAAAACAGTGACATCTTTGCTCCCCCTACTTCCTCCCAGCTTCATGCAAAGTATTCCTGGAACACAAGCATGGCCATTTACCATGGTCCCGGGCTGGGGGATGGGGAGTTGCCACTACACCAAGATCTAAAATTGATTTAAAATCACAGAAATTGACTCTCCAGCTCTTCCTCTGGAGATCAAAAGCTTTCATTAGACTTCAGAGTTCCACAGTAGTTACATGGGATAGATTCTATCAGAGAAATTATCATCTTGTTGTGGAAGCCAATTCCTGGTGCTCCTACTTTATCTTCCCAGAATCTTCCAATATGTTCTTTGTTTTGTTTCCTTTAAAAAATTCATTTAAACAAACTCAAAAGCAATGTTTAGTGAGTTGCCCCCCCAATCTAATGTAAATAAGTAAGCCAAATATACATGTCTCTGTGAAGATATTTTCAACTTTTTCTGCCATCTAATATGTATTTAACAGCTATCCCTCAGCCCTGTGTAATCTGAACCATGACACAAAGTTGGGATCAGACAGATGCCTGATAAAGTAGGGACTCTTCTGCCATCATGAGAAAGTAAGGACTAAATGCAAAAGAGGTAGAAGTTAAAAAATAATCTCGATTGAAGAATGTATTCTCAAATCACAAAAGATACCCATCCTAAAATGGAATACAGACTTTGGCTGAGTGATAGAACTTCTGGGTATGGCAGGTGTCGGTAAGGAGGGTGAAATAAAAAAGAGAACTTACCTACGCTATTTTTCCAAGAACCCAATATTCCATTTGGGTTTCTCTCAGTGATTATCTATTCCCACATACTCAGGTTGAATTAAGGAAGGCAAAAAAGGCTTACATTTTCTTTGTTGACTGCTCAATCAATCGTTACATGTGATAGCCTTTGTACAGCAGATACACAGTGCCTGTTACGTAGTCACAGTCAGTAAATACTACCCGTTGTCATTTCAGGCAGTTTCAATTCTTCCCAGACATTATGCTGGGTTCAATTTGGAAAACAAAAACCACACACATGAAAAATAAAAAATAAAAGGAAACCCATACCAAAAAAAAAAAAAAAAAAGCATGTAGAAACTGCAGAAACATTTCGGTCTTGCAACAATGAGGTAGAGAAATTTACACTATAAAATCATTAAGAAGGACAGGACACTGTTTATAGTATCTTTATAGTATCCCCACAGTGATGTTTATGGTGTTCAGAACATTTAGATTTATAATTTACAGTGTTCTGAACATTTTCCCAGAACATTTAGAACTAAAAATTTATTGAATGAATGAAAATGAATTTGACTTCTAATTCTGCATTTACTAGCTCTGTGGCTGGGAGTTTAAATCTCAGAGCCAGGATTTTATCTTAGAAAAAGACATTTATAACACATACCTTACAGGGTAGGTATTATGATTATTTTATATAAATTGTATGACAGTATCAAGGAAATTTAGGTCATCAATAACTTTTAGCTATCATAACGTTTTTGTTACATAATGAACACTGTGGAAAATGTTTGCCTTTGTTTTATGCACAGTACAACCAAGGTGACAGTTCAAGTCTGTCCTGGAAGTATCATTTCCCTTTTACATCAACATAAATGATAAAGACTTTACTTGTTCTGTTGGCTATTCCTGTGAATTTAAAAAATAGTTCTGAACACACAACTGAACAAAGATATGTCACTATATGGTAAAGGCTAAAAAATTAAATGCATTCACTGGTCTGTGCCCCTTCCTAGTAAGTAGGAAAAATGATTTTCCTGGACAATATTAGTCCACTATTCAATATAAAGTGAAATCAACTTGTTCGGAAATATTGATGGAATAGAGTGCTACTGTAACCTGTCTTTAGAAGGAATTTGAGCAGAATGCCAATAAAAACTGGGTATAACAGCTAAGACTGAGTAACCCTCTTATTCCTTGTTACTCCTTGTACGAGTTGAATTTTTCATGATGATCTCTTAACACCAGTAACAGAAAAGAAATTATTATTAATTCTGGAAAAGAAATTAATTATTATTAATTCTGGAAAATAATTGTTCAAGAAGTTTTGTATAAATTTCATGGTCATTTACAATAATGAAAAGTTATAAAGCAACCTAAATATCTTACAGTAGAGGAATGGTTGTTAGTCATGTCCCTACCAGCTTGATTAGCTGTGCTTCTAGCAAAACCAGAGATACATGTAAAACATTAAATGAAAAATGTCAAGTTAGAAATAGTTTTTTACATAGCCATATAAAAAGGCCCTTATAAAACCTAGAAGATAATATGAAAAATTAATGACTGTTAGAATGATTGTTGTTTTCTTAACATTTTCATGGCATATTGCTTTTATAATTCAAGGTTAAAAATTACTATCACAGTCAACCCTCACAAAAAAAGAACAACTCTTCTGCGAAACTAATCACAGCTGTGTAAATCTATGTATTTTACAGGGATATTTTATCAGTAGGGTAAAATTTATTTTTATTTTGCGGTAAGGGAAAAATAGGGAACATCTTAAATGTCCAAAAATATATTATTAGTTTAACAAATTAATTAATTTTTAGTAGAAAGAATACTGTGTAGGTATTAAGTAGCATGTTTTCAAAGGTGATTTAGTGATGTTCGGAAAGCATATTAAGTAGAATAACGCAGCAGATGTGGAATTATGGAATATATCATTACATGCACATAGAGTAAAACATTACTGGAAAGATACATCACATACCAGAGTATTAGCAGAATTTATCTCTGGACGTTTCATTTTGTAATTTATTCATTTACTTAGTTTTCCTTAAGGATTTTAATCTCTTTTCAAATAATAATAAGAACTGCTCTCTTGAGAGCTTATACACTTTAGTAATGCATTTTTGTCTTCAGTCAGGCTGATGCCAAGCTACAATAAATAATACCCAAACCCCCTACTCATGAAACATTTGTAATCCATTCAATGCCTTACATTGTGGTAGGCATATAATAGGTGTCAAGAATCATTTACTTGTGGTTGATTCAATCCTGGAATAAGGATTGTCTGGGGTTAGATTATCCCAGAAGCAGACTGTGAAATAAGGACTTGAGTGTAAGGAATTTGTTCGGAGGGTGTTCCTCGAAGCACCTGTGGTAGAATGGAGAAAAGAAGCCAGAGAAAATCCATGAAGGGTGCTTTTCTTTTTAGCTTATTGCTGGTGGCAAGCAGAGCTCTCTAGATAAACTCTTTATCTCATCCAGGAGCTGGGGAGCTGGGTTATTTATGCAGTGACTCTTATCTGTCATCCATTGAAGGCTGATCCCTTATGCTGCCCACCTGCTGAGCACATGCACTGAGCAGTTACTGAGGGTCAGAGGAGCCCCATCACAATAAGCCACTGATACTTGCAAACAGAGTCACTGAGTGAGCGTGTGCAGTATTGGTGAACTCTGACTGTGGTTCACAATATCAGCTATGCTCCAAAAAAGAAATATAAGCAAGGGCCCAAAGATTAAAATTCAATTGTGATCAAACCCCCAAATCAAGTGGAAGTAAAACGGGCACTGATAAGTTCTTGGGCAACAGCTTATGAAGATATATAAAGACATTTCCAGAATGAATCACAGGGACAGCGCTGGGTGAGGTAGACCATACAGAAATAAGGTCAACACTATAAAGGCTTCTATTGTCCACAGAAAATAGCTATTCCTTGCCTCACCCTAGGAAAAAAATCAGAAGTGTTAAAAATCTAAAGGCATGATTCCCCAATAATAGTAATATATATATAAAAAAAAAAAAACTTAAGGCAAATAACCAATTCCTGAAAGGACTGATCAACAGGGAAAGAAATTCTGTTTAATGCAACATGATGCTAAAACTTGGTAATAAAAAATAATTTTGTATATTAAAACAATCAAAGGAATCACAATTAGGAAACGTGACTTCCAAACAAATGGCAAGGTTGATAATAACTCTACAATTGATCCAACTCCTTTATTACAGTGAAAAGTTTACTCAAATTACCTAGGTTAGAACCTTGTCTGTAATATCTAATTAGTATGTCACCTTAAGGGCGTTATTTAAATAAGTGTAGTTTGGAATCATTTTAGTTTTTTATTAATTGGCATAAAAGTAGTACTTAGCACATAGGATTGTGTGGGTGCTAAATGCAATCATGTATGTGAAGATGTTAATACACTGTGTCAGCTCTGCGTAAATGTTACCTCATGTTCTCTATTGCTATTAATCGTACCCTCAGCGACAGACATCACCGATATCTCTACCACTAAAATTATTGTTGTAATTACGACAAAAACTGTAATCACACAGAAGGGGGGGCGCTCAATAAAATCTCATCATCATAGTCCTCCCTCATTATCTTTTCTCTCTTTCCTATGCATAGCCAGGTACAAATATTCACAGAACGTTTTTAAAAACTTACTACAATTTTTAACAACAAATCATGTATGCAAGATACTAATATTCAGCTATTAACAATTTTAAAACAAAATAATATCATATTATAATACCTGGTGGGAGGAGTATTCTAGACTTTTTTGAGCTCGATATTTCTTAGTTGGTTCTATAGACCAGATCAAAAAGTTTCCCAGTAGAAAAGAAAAAAGAATATTTGTATCTAAGATTATTCATCACAGCAAAAATACAACAGCTAAAAATTGGAAACAATATAAAGGCCCATCAAAAAATATTTTGTTAAAATTATATATCCCTATGAGGTAACACTAAATTTTAACATTAAATACTAACTATTAAAACTATATTCTGGAGAGGTATTTAAAGAGAAAAATAGTTATGGAGTAGTTTAGGTACAAAATTTGATGGATACAAAATATCCAGTCTGTATAAAAAGTCTACATAATAATGAATGATGCTAATGATATTTATATTTTGTTAAGCATTTACTATTTGTCAGGCCCTCTGCTAAGCATATTATGGGGGTTAGCATATTTAATTATCCTAACACCCTCTGCTCTATACAGCTGTGACTACTATAGCTAAAGGTTACACAGTTTGGCAGTAAGTTGCATATGAAAAACTAAAGAGAAAAAAACAGTGTGCAAGGTAGTGGTGGTGGTATGTGACAGAGAGAAAGAGAAAGAAAGGGAGGAATTTGTTACACACTAGGAGATTGATCTTTTCTTGTGTGTATTATCATCTGAATTTCCTCCAAAAAATATGTGTTGCTTTACTTACATTAAGTTTTTATTTGAATGATAATAGTTATGCTACAATTATAGGTTTTTGGTTCCTTTTAATAACTGAAATATTGTATAATGGCATAGGGAACGTGCTTAATTCCTAGCACAGATTATCATAAAAATCCACCCTGAGCTTTTAGACTAGCCAGTAGTTGAATTAAGCTGTTTTTTCAAGACATGGAAATGTAGAAAAGACAGATAGCATTTAAAGAATTCACAAAAGATAAGAAAGAAGTATTGGGAGTATATTACAGAAGATTGGGATGGAACGCCTATAGTTTTAACATATGAAAAGATTTTTGTAAGCTGAACCTACTTTAATATCATGAAGAATTGATTTGTATTAATAGTAAAATTAGTGGACTCATTTCTTTACAAAGGCAACTCCAAATTTATTGCACATACTAACAGCAACCAGCCTTACAATTTAGGTTCTTCTTAAGTACTTACGGCCCTGGGTAGGGTTGTACTACCGTGAAGAGCAGGGATTTGCCAAGTTGCTCACTGGCAGCGTTCATTTCTTGGCTCATTAATTTATTTTATACCTATTTATTGAGCTCCAATTATATTCAAAATACTACGGTAAGGTTTGGAGCACACTAACAAGATGGGAACCAAGCAAATAAATTTTTCACACACAACTTCAATGTATCAATTCATGAAGTTGGGTCTAATGGCAGTAAATTATGGGAAATACACAAGTTGGAACCACCACGTGTGGTTTCTATGCCGCACCAACCTAAGTGTTTTATAAAGAGAACGTACAAATAGAACTGAAATTATGATTCAGAAGTAGACATCTAACCCTTAACAGTGAGAAAGACAAAAATGAGAAAACAAGTCACCGTGTGTTGCGCAATAGATTCCAGCACAGAGAAGGAAGGATATATATTTTTTCATTTCTAAATATATATGATTATGAAGCACAGTCCCAGATGCATCTATTAGTTTTTCCTTCTATTCTCATAGCAGACAGAGAATTTAGTTAGTTTGTTTTGTTTTTTTTTTTTGGCTGGGGCTGGGTTTGAACCCGCCACCTCTGGCTTATGGGACCGGCGTAGGTGCCACCCCAGACAGAGAATTTAGCACACACCAAGAACAAAGTTATCTTACCTATTTTTTCCTCAAGGATACTACAATTATCTTAACTCTTCAGAGAGGGAGAAAAAAATTATGATGACATATATTCAACCCTGGTACAGGCTATATCATACTGTGGTATATTGGATAAATAAAATACTACTCTGCATTTTGTTTATTAAACAAGTACCCCTTAAATTTTATAGAACTAAAGATGAAGAATCAAACACACAATTATATGTGTATGTATATATATTTAAATAAACTTTACAGCTGTGGAACAAAATATTATAAAATGTTCTCTTAGAGACTATATTTTGATTAAAAAGTAACCTATTTGCGGCTTGGTTTTCATGGTAATTTTAAAAATAGTTTTGTAGGCTCGGTGCCTGTAGCACAGTGGTTACAGAGCCAGCCACACACACCAAGGGTGGAAGGTTTAAACCCAGACTGGGCCAGCTAAACAGTACTAACAACTACAACAAAAAATAGCCGGATGTTGTGATGGGCACCTGTAGTCCCAGCTAAATGGGAGGCTGAGGCAAGAGAATCACTTAAGCACAAGAGTTTGAGGTGGTTGTGAGCTGTGACACCATGACACTCTACCAAGGGCTATATGGTGACACTGTCTCAAAAAAAAAAAAAAAAATTGAAAAGAAAATAGTTTTGTAACATTGAGTGTCAAGTAAGACATTTCAGTTATAAAACCCACTAAAATTTCAGACCCTTTTGCAAGCTATCAGGTGTGAGACAACAGTGATCTCACAGGCAGAGGGCAATGAAAGCTAAAATGTCTCATAAGAAGGTTTCAATTGAGTAATAAAATTTAAAGGAATTTCAGCAGTCCTTCGAATGTCATACATCAGTCTGCAAAGGATTTATGATCTATTTGAGAAATGTAAAACTCCCTGCTCCGTGAGAATCCAGTGAGTGTCTTCTGTAATGAATTAGCCTTCTCTGGGAAAGAAATAGTTCCATGTGTAAGTCCGTGGCATATGGATTTGAAAGTGTTGTATCTTTTCTAAATTCTGAGAACAAGATCAATCATATCAACACACACACACACACACACACACACACACACACACACACACACACACACAGTTTAATTTAGAGCTTGAGGCTAAATTTCCTCTAAAACACTTGTTTGACCCCTGACACACATACCTCTCTAACTCCTTCTAGCCCAATCAAGCCTATATTCCATCAGTCACAGTTTCCTTGTGTTCTCCAGAATTTCAGCTTGGAATTACAAACTCAAAAGCAGGTAGGGTCAAGCAGGCAACATAAAATAATACAGCATGCGGGTTGAGGTTATACCAAATCGAAGAGTGCACACTCCTTCTGAAGGGGGCAGCAATATGGTTTATGAACTTGACCACTAGTTAGAAGCCAACTCTTCTCTGCACTTACTGGGTATCTGGCCTTGGTAAAGCAAGGCAAGGTACTTATCTATTTTGTGTCTCCTTATCCACATTTGTAAATTATGAGAATAATAACACCTCCTATGACTGTGATTTATTCATTTAAAATATCTGTGTAAATATCTGACTCTTTGAGGGACTCTGTTTTCAAGTTTGCAGATACAGCAGTGATCCAACAGGACAAAATCCCAATTCTCTTCAACTGACATTCAAGTGAGATTTAAATAATCAATACATCTGTTAAGATGTAATATATTGTTTTGCAAGTGCTAATATGAGTTATTAAAAAGACTACCAGGATGGAGAAATGTAGGGGGGGGTAACTATTTTAATGGATGGTTACATTAGAAATAGATAAGTGCTTGCATTTTTATACAGGCTATATTTATTTTGGCTTTTCTCTCTGTGAAGGAGGCATCTGAAATGATGATCAGGCTGTGAGCAGCTCTGGCTGGAAGAGCATTGTAGGTAACAGCATTCGCAGCTAAGCCTCTGAAACTGGACTGCAATTAGTGTGTTTGAAAACAGCATGGAATCCAGAGCTTCTCACCTAGAGAAAGATGAGTTATAGGTGAAATTAAAAGATCATTCAGTGCCTTTGAAGTGATAGCAAGGATCAAAAATCCTTTCATCTGAAATAGATTGAATTTCATTGAGATTTCAATGAGTTACTGTGCCGTGTTTTTTGGGGGGATGATAAATTCTGATGTGGTTCAGAGGGGGCCGCTGAGAAGGCAGGGAGACCTGGCTATAGTTCATGGTTACTTGTGCCAAGGTGGTGATGGTAAAGTAGATGAGGAGGGGTAAGTTTCAGAACAGAGATGAAATCTAGAGCCAACAGGATTTACCCACATGGGGCAGAAAGTGAAGCCAAGATTTTTGATCCACATACATGTGAATATTATAATCGTTATTCATTGAGATCGAGAAGACTGGGGGAATATTCATATTTTCAGGGTGGGAAATAAATTCATTTGTATAACAAGTAGATTGAAAATGCAAGTCAGGTGCTTAAAACATCACCTGGCCTATAGCAAGTGAATAATGAAAGAGAACTATAACTATTATTGCTATTCTCCTCTTTTTCATTAATGAAAGCATAATATTGTCATACCTTTTGCTTTTTTCAAGAAAAGCTATAAATTTAACTTAATAAGATACCCTGATTTTATATGTCGAAGTCCTAAACCTCTGTGGTTATCTGAAGCTGAGGTGGATAGTCCTGTGTACCCATGGATGCTGTATCACCTGAGCACCTGCCAGGGGTCATCTTTGCTGCCTTAGAAATTTATCTGAAGCCAGGAGAGCTTACTCTGTTCTCAAGCAGACAAAGCCTGGATGTACAGGAAATTTAATTCCCCGGGGATATCCCTCAAGCAATGGAGTCCGGGCTTTAGTTTCAACCAGACTTTGATGGAAGATTTGAAGGGAACATTCTGATTGCTCCTCCGTGCTTCTACAGAGGGTACCCAGAAAGAATGAATGCAGTTGCTCAGAGTGGCTACAAGCTTCACATCATACATTTTATTAACCTTCACTCTCTCCTGGCCTGTTCCCTCACTCTGAGTTCCTGTGATCATTTCTAAAATAAAATATAAAACTATCTGAACTCAAATTCCTGTCTGTCTGAGGCTTTGCTTTCAATGGAATTGCTCCTAAGACAATAGCTACTTAAAAGAGAATATTCTGAAAGTCAAAATACGTCATGTGACTAGTTTGCTACTAACTTGCATATTGCATTTCTTCAAGGAGGAGCTATATATTGTTTGATTTACTGTCTTCCTCACAACACAAGCCAGAACAAAACCCTGACTTTTTCTTAACATGATGGTAAAGCATTCCTAATGTCCTGGCAACTTGAGTAGATAGGTAAGTGACACCATAGAAAACACACGGTCAAATCTGGTTCCATTCCAATCTCCAGGAGAGGAAGTGGAAGGAATATTCAAAAGTATAGCCCCTTATGTGAAAGGCACTGGGTTAGGATTTATACAATGTTTCTCTGAATCCTCACTATTGGCCTGAGAGAAGGAATATCTTTATTTCAGATGATAAATAAGGACATACAAAATGGGAATGGTCCAGTGCCATACAGCTGGTTTGTAATAGACACTAGATATGAAACAATGTATGAGATTTAATTATTATTTTACGTTTCCTTGTTTTTATTAAATATCAGTTAAATTAAAGCTATGGGTGGATATTTAGATTTTATGGGATAAGGGAAATTCTAGAAATCTGTAAGTTAAAGTTTATCTCTGATGACAAAAAAAAAATTGGGAAGAAAAAGAGAAGTAGGTGAAAATATTATAAAATATGACCTACTTGTAGAGTTTGGTTTTATAAGGGGGTAGAATACTTTCAGGAGAAATATTCATAAATATGAATTATTCCAATTACTTTTCACAAGTTCTGTAGAATATTGACTCTTAAAATACACTTTGAGTCTATTCAATGTGGTTTAAACTTTTTTTTTATTTTTTATTTTTTTGCAGTTTTTGGCTGGGGCTGGGTTTGAACCTGCCACCTCCGGCATATGGGGCCGGCGCCCTACTCCTTTGAGCCACAGGTGCCACCTGTGGTTTAAATTTTTTCCCTGTTGAAAGCCACCCTTTTCCTCTTATACATAAATTTATAGAAAACATGTTTTAAAGGTTCTAGGACAGTGGTTCTCAACCTTCCTAATGCCGTGGCCCTTTAATACAGTTCTCGTGGGTTGCGACCCACAGGTTGAGAACCGCTGATCTAGAAGGCGTGGGGATTATCTCTGTGGGGTAATGGTTTATTTTTTTAACAATTTTTTTAATACATCTGTATATTTGGACACTATTCTATCCAATTCCATTGAATTTTATTCAGTTTCAGTATATCCAATTAAATTCCAACTAAATGTAATTTATTTCTATTAATTAAATTAATCCTCATCATTACCAATAGCTGCCATTAATTTTAGTTACATTAAATAAACTTTCAATTAAATCACTTTATTACTAATTCTTTTTCATAAATTTCAGTCAGCTCCAGTTTATTCAATCTATAAGACTAAAATCAATATTGTGTGCTTAATATGAGGGAGGAGGGGTTCTTGAATTTAATTGAGCTGAGATAGGAGTTAATCTATCTCATTTAAATCCCTATGACACAGTACAGTGCACAGTCCCCAGAAAATCCAGTACTTCAGTGATCAGCATCATCACTGACTTACAATTGCTAAAACCATTAAAGCAAATTATAATTCAGCAAGACTTGGTGTCCCTGTATCATTCTGCCAAGTTTCAGAACCTGTTACAAACTCTTTCCTTTGGATTTATCTGAGTATTGAGTCATTGTAAGGAGAAAAGGGCTCAGGGGCCACACTGCCTGGCTCTGAATCCTGCCTCTGTCGATTTAGGCAACATTGCCTAACCTGTCAATGCCCCAAGTTCCTCCAGCAAGAATAACAGTATTTAGTTTGTAGGATTGTTGTATGGATTAAAATACTAAGGACAGTGTCTGACCCCTAGAGGTTTCTGAGTTTTAGCTGCAGTTACTGCCATGGTATATGGTTATAAATGTTCACATATGACAGTCATGTGACAGATTCTTTTCTTCTATGGTTTATACCATTATGTCATTTATTATTCACAGAAACCTTAAAAACCAGGTCCTGTTTTTCTTGGTTTGCAGATGAACCCTTAGAAAATCACTTTAATAAAGTTTCTGATGTTAACACAGTGAAAGAAACACCCCATTTAAATAAAAAAACCTGACTTTATAGTGTTGTGATGCTTTCCATCAATGAAATTTTCTTCAATGTGTCATATTTTTATCATAAAAACTTACTATTATAACCACTTGTTCCTGGACTAGATGTACAGGTATGTGGTATCACTGTCAAACTACAGTGAGGAAATGGTCTTAGAACTCTCTTCGTAAACTCTCTTCATCATTCAGACTAGGAGGACAAGATGGTCTGCCAACAGCTTCACATTCAACAATATCATTAGGAAAGTCCAGATTGCATAAATAAAGCAGGGCAATTTTTTTTCTGGATATACTATACATTAAATTTTATTAAAAAACAAACAGGAATCTCCCAGGGGTCTTTGTGTAAGCTGTCATGCACCTATGGGACACAGTAAATGATTAGCTGCAGGTATCTCTGCACTCACCAGTGATTACAAAACATTTCTAAGCTAAAAACTATAGCTGGGGCCAAAGTGGGGAACACAGAATGAAATGCTCTACCAAGTTTGTCTGGAATAGGGATATAGTAGATTTAATTAGAGATGAAAGACTATAAGAAAAACTGGGTTTCAAAAGGTAAAGTACCAAGCAGTAATGGTAAGTCAAGGTAGAAGATGGTGAGTAGGTTATGCAGGCAGCTACTGGGTACTGAGTGGAGATGAACATGAACTGGGAACACGTCCTAGAATTGGTCTTTAATAATTATCTTGGCCCTGTGGCTTTCTACAACTTAGTATTAGGGAAGAGTGTGATGGGAAGACATGACCTGGCATCTTAAAATTAGAATGAATGTGGTCACAGGGAAATCAAGCCAGCTCCTTTGTCTCTACAAACTTTCATTAATATCCAAATAAAGTCCAGCACCTATAATAGGACTTGATGGAGGCTTTTCCAGTGGGGGCACATGGGACGGACAATGATAGGTTTCTGCTCCTAATAACAGAACACTCAGGCAGGGGAAGGAGGTTTTGGTGGCTGCCTTCAAATAACTTACACTTCTGGGGTAGCTCCCTCACATTATGTGTAACATAGTACTATACACATAAGGGTAAGTGGATATTGTTTGACACTTCTCTGAGATATGAATGAAACACCTGAATTACATACGAGGCACTAAGACCTTTTAAAAAGTTATTAGGGTGGCGCCTGAAACACAGAGGTATGGCACCGGCCACGTACACCCAGGCTGGCGGGTTTGAACCCAGCCTGGATCAACTAAACAATTGCAACTGCAACAAAAAAGTAGCCAGGCATTGTAGTGGCACCTGTAGTCCCAGCTACTTGGGAGGCTGAGGCAAGAGAATCGTTTAAGGCCAAGAGTTTGAGGTTGCTGTGAGTTCTGATGCCACAGCACTCTACCAGGGGTGACATAGTGACAGTCTTTCTCAAAACATAAATAAATAAAAAGATATTCCCTTAGGAGATTTGGTGGTAGTGGTGTTCATTAATAGTTGTTCACGTCTGCATATTTAGAAATTTCAGGAGGACATGTTAAGAATTTAAATGAAAATAACACATTTCCATGTTGAAAAGACTGGCAATTATAATTTTCTCTGATAATGTTGCTTTTGAAGTTTCTGTAATAAAGCAAAAATGTCCAGTAAGATAGGAAAATAAATCTAAAATATTAAGAACACAAAATCCAAAAGTTGTACCTAAATATCTGTACAATGTGCTAAAATATGATCCTTATAAAGGCAGATCCCATGTCATTTCTATTTGGGAGGGTTTTATTCTTTTTTTAACAAATAAAAACCACAATAGTTTCCCTTAATAATTACATTTTACTTGTTGAGAAAGATAAAATGACTTGAACAGAGTTAAAATAGTAGACAAGAGATAGGTGAATCTCTAGAAGATTATCCTCCACTAGGCGTTATATCAGATGAAATCAGACTGGCTTTTAAATAAAGAATAGTTCATGAAAACTGCAACTATAACTCAAATCTGATGGGAAAACTTTTCAAAATTCTTATTTGCAGCTCGAATTGCCACCCAAAGCAATTTTTTTTCCTAAATAAAACAAGCTGATATTGTCCTCAATTTCCCTCTACTTAGAGTTCTGTAAACTATGAGTTTTTCCTCGGACATTCTGTGATTTTGTCTGTTGTAATAAGGTGTTAGTGTTAGAATGTGAGAGGCTTTCGCTTGGATCAAGGAGGACATGGGTAGGAGAAAGGACATGTTTGTTGTCTTCTAAAGGAGATGATGTTCTTAAATTCATGATAAAAACCCCTATATCAATTTAAAAGACAGGCTGAAAATGGAAATTAATCATAAACATGGAGTTAGGGGATTCAGAGAAGGGGAAGGCTGAAAGCAGAGGTTTGAGTGGGGTCATGAGTGAAGTCTTTTGTGGGATGTCTGCTTACACACTTCGCCACTGTGAATGCTGTGGATGCAGTCCAATAACTAATAGGAGTTATTCTATATTACACTAATTACAGCCATTACACAACAAATAACAACAGGTGTTAAAAGGAAAAAGAAGGCAAGTAAGAAGGGAAGATAACTACGCAAAGAAGAAATTTAAGACAGTCGTGGAAGAATTAACTTCTGTGAATTCACTTCTTATCCTTCTCCTACATATGCTAGTAATAATACCTTGAGTGAGATTAGTTCATATACCTCTGCTGAGATTCACTAATCCTGTACTGCTCTAGTATTTTAAAGCCAGGTTTCTCTGCACAGAGCTTTGGCTCAGTTACTAAATGCATACCATTTTACATTAGAAATAGTGTACATAATTCAAGTCCTTAGTGCACCTCTCAGAAAAATGAGGAAGACTTGAAATTTACATGTACCAAAAAGAGCAAGAGTTACAGATAGATAGGCAGGGTCTGTGATCTCTTCATTCCGTCCTGCATGTGGTAGCTGTGTTAAGGCCAGTCTTTTCCATTACAGACAAAACGAATCCATGTTGATCTCTAATTTCTCTTGAGCATCCTTTGGAAAAATGATATTTATTCACAAAAGAGGTACCAATCACTGTAGAACTCTAATGATTTGTTTCAGATGAAAAATGAGTGTGGAGTCAAATTATACCGAGCTCAGAGGCAATGTATTGGTTTTATTTTCTCTTTTTTCTCAACCAGGAGTTACTTAAAACTCTATTACCTCCCTTATTTAAAACTTATGGCATCTTGGTATATAAAGTAGTGACATATAGCACAAACTTAATCTGGATATCAGTTGTTTATACCAATGAAGTATAAGTTTTATAAAGTTTGGAGTGTTGTTACGTACATATATAATTCCTCATGACCCCTAACCCATGACGTGGTGTTGTACTCATGGCAAGACCACAATCAGTGTGTGTTTAATGCTTGAAGAGATCCTATGCAAATCTCAGAAAAACAAGAATTCTTATAATAATTCCATTGGCTTTGCTGAGGCCAATTGCATAGATTTTTTGTTATGAGCCAATTCAAAACCCATTTTTGGAAGAAGGCAAGAGTATAAATTACAAATTAATAAAACTATAATGATTTCTGGATTCATGTTCTCTTGGAAGACCAAATGTTCTGAATTTTCAATCACCTCTACAATCCCAAAAACTAACAATCTGAGACTTCAGATGGTATTCAGTATTCGCTTACTCAGATGGTGAAGATTAAAAATGACATTAAATCCATTGTCACTGACACCAACTGTCTCATCTGACTGTAAGTTTCCTTTGGTTCCCATTAAACTTTTAAACTCCTGGTGAAAAATCTGCAAAGTTGTGAGTATAATCTGGGCACATATTTTTAATTTTTATCTGAGGAATTAAAACTAACTGCAGTTTATATTAGATTACACTCAAATGTTTTTACTGGTTAATTTAACAAAATTCAGATATGTTTTCCAAACACTGACTAATTTTTCAATTCACGTTACATTTGCAGAGACATTTAATCCATATGCTTCTTACTGTAACTCATCATTTTGTAGGCGAGAACAGGTCTAAGTTCAGGACTATTTTTTGACTAAGACTCTTTGAGTGTTTTTAATTAACATTTAAAACTTTTTTTTTTTTTTTTTAAGGCAGGAAGTTATGTTTGACAAAGTTAAGGCCAAACACCAAAAGGTTAGTGTTTTGTCTAGAACTCAGCATACATGAATCTTAAATGAATTTGAAACTTGGCTAAAATAAACTGCCTCACCCTTTGAGGAGATTGATGGAAAATGAGAAAGTTTGCCATTAATAAGCCTATGAGTGAGCATTTAATAATAGCTAGAGATCAAGGAAAGCTTTATGGAAAGAAATCAGTATGTTAAACAAAATAAATCCTTATTAGACCATGTGCACCTGAGTAATTTCCTTTATGTTGTTAAGGAATTCTATCATCCTGGGCCACTATTTTTTCTCCCTTACTTGGAGTTACATTTAAAACCTATACCGAAATTGCTTACTTAAAATAAGTCTAGTTAGGGCTGTGGGGGGAAGGGGACGGAGAAAGAGATGAGAAGGTGACAGAGGGATAGGGGACCAGGTGTGTGGTACTCCTTTTGGGGGCGGGACACAATTATAAGAGGGTCCTTATCTAACAAAAGCAATCAGTGTAACCTGGTTCTGTGTACCCTCAATGAATCCCCGATAATAATAATAAAAAGAAGAATAGGAGCATAGGCCTTCATTGTAATACCTAATTTTTTGGACTTTGCTGGACTCTTGTTCTGATGGTAGCGTGATACAATAAAGAAGGTTAAGCAAGGTATGAAAAAGCATCAGGATTGTTCATGAAGAAGGTGGAGGTGGGGAGAGACAATAAGCAAATGGTATTGAAGTCCCAGATGATTAGTTTTTGTGATTATAAAGATGATTGAAAATGTGGAACATTTGTTCTTCAATGAGAACGTGAGTCTAGAAATCATTACAGTTTCAATTTATTATTCAGAGAGAGCTTTCACAAACAGAAATAAATTGATGCTATTGATGCTATTTGGGGGGCTAATCAGCCCCCCAAATTTACCCAGTAATTCCTGTTGCCTGGGCCACATGCCTTGGGGCGTATCCTCGCACACCAAATCAGGGCTGGCCTCAGGACAAACAACATGATGGAAATGATGATGTGTGATTTCCTAAGCTAGGTCATGGAAGCCATCACAGCTTCTGTCCTGGTCTCTTGAAAATCATTCCTTCTGGAAGAATTCAGCCACCTTGCCGTGAGGCCATCCAAGCAGCTCTATATGGACAGAAACTGCAGCTCTGGCCATAAGCCAGAACAGCCTTGCCAGGCTGGTGAGTGAGCTATAATGAAAGTGCAATCTCCAGTCTCAGAGAAACTTTCAGATGACTGTAGCCCCAGTCTTCATCTGCCTGTAACCTCATAAGAAATTCCAAGCAAAAATCACATAGTGGGCAGCTCCTGTGGCTCAAAGGAGTAGGGCTCCGGCCCCATATGCCAGGGGTGGCAGGTTTAAACCCAGCCCCGGCCAAAAACTACAAAAAAAAAAAAAGAAAAAAGAAAAAAATCACCTAGCTAAGCTCTCTTATCCCTAATTCAGGCAATCCATAATGAGCAATCAATCTTTATTATTGTATTAAGCCCTCAAGTTTGGGGTGACTTCCAACACAGCTATAGATAAATAAAAGATTGATTTAGGAATAAAATATACCCATGCATTCAAACATCAACTATATAGTCAGGGGCAGGAAATGTGAAGTTTTAATACAGTTCTGACTTGGAGAACTTACATTCTAACAATGTCAGGGGTTAATTAGGAAAAGAGATTTTGGGGGGTAACATACCCATACAGCATGGAGGAGATGACATTGGCATTGGGATAAGGAAGCTGAGAAGCAGCTAGATTAGTCATGTGTGGAGAGAAACATAGACAAGAATGAGCAAGCAAAGGCCCTGCACTGAAGTGGAGTTTAGCATGTCTGCAGGAAGGAAGGAAGGATGGAGCAGGTGTGTGATGATGAAGATTGTCCACAAGGAACGTAGGACAGGAGGCAGAGGGTAGATTTTAGAGTACTGATACTTAATAGGTCATAGTAAGGGGTCTGGCCATTCCAAAACATCCACCAATGTATTTTGAGCAGAAGAAGTAACATTGTAAACAAATTCAATTAATGCGATAAACAAAAGCTTGCCTTCTTCAGAACAAGGACAGGTATCTTAAGGGGTTGAGCATCTCTGTTGGTCATTTGGGGGTCCATGCCCTAGTGAAGGTTCCTGATAAATAATATTTCTACTTACGTTGAATGGGTTTATTCAGTGAAGAACTGTGAAATGAATAAGTTGTACAAATTTGGGCAGGGATTCCTCTTACAGATAGAGTTTAGGAAAAAATATCTTAGTAAACTGTATTATATAGATACAGATATTATATCTCTATAATCAGGAAAACCATTTTAATTACCTCAACCCTCAGCTCTCTATTCCAAAGGAATCATCATCAGTAGTAAGTACAATCATCCTTTCCTAGTTTAAGGAACCCTAATTGTGCTGAATCAGGTACAGATGTGATTTCACAAAATGTAATAATGCAGGTAACATTCAATAAAAAGAACACTTTAAATTTGAATTTGTAATTTGCTAAAATTTAAATAACTCTATTACTTTAATAGTGGATATTCAATTTGAATTTTCCCAATTTTTTTTCCTAAAGGGGTTGCATGTCAACTCAAATCGAGTAATTTGCATTTTATAAAGAAAAAAGTATTTCTCATCAGTGTAAAGTACTGTTTGTCACCTGGCAGGTAATAATTTCCTATCCCAACTCTTAGTTCTGGTGAATATTTTCCCTGTTCAAAGAATATATTAAATCAAAAGAACACAACATTTTATGCTAATGCAATCTTTGTAAAGACTGAGACAAAATTTCAAGTACTGATAATTATGAAAAACCTACAAGAATATTCCAGCAGTATTGGTTTCCTTTAATCATGGACATGCTGTTCTGTAGAAAGGAAATGAATCTATATGTTCATTTTCAAAAGACTGGCTCCAAGGGATCTATTTCCAGGAAATACCTTTCTCAAACAGGTTATTTGATATACCCACTCGGGAAATCACATTTCATCTTTTGCATTTGCAAAAGTCACTAACATATTTTCCACATCTTACTATTTTGTTTCCTTTTCATGATAAAGTATGTACCTGCTCAAAATAGTGTATATTTTGAATAATCAAAGGCATTCAGTGATTCAATAATTCCACATTTATTTAGCCCCTACCTTGTTTAAAGATGTTGCTAAGTGTTGGGGATCCTGAGAAGAAAAAATTTTCTCTTTCTTCAACCAATGGTAAGTGCAGTTTAAGAGATGAAATATTTGATATAATAGCATTTATTTTTGCTATAGAATAAATTAGAAAACCACCACCATAGATATGAAAAGAGACCAAAGTGAAGGAAGACTTCTTCAGGAAGTGATGCTTGAGTTTGGTTTGAAGGCTGAGTTAGAGAAACAGGGAAACGTATCAGAAGATGAAAGGTCACCACGTCCACAGACAGAAAGTCATGCTGAGTTGTGCAAAAGGACCTACTTGACATAGCTGGATACTAGAATATATACTATTATTTTAGTGTGGTTTGAAAGATAAAAAAGGAAGAATAAGATTAAAAGGCACCTTCTTTGCTATGCTATTAATATTGGGGCTTTATTCATAAGGCAAAAGAAAACCATAGGGAGATTATTACTGAGATCTTAAATCTACTTTAGAAAAACTTAAACAAAAATTAGTTTATGGATTTGAAAAAAAAAAATCATCCTCAGTTGTGTTTGCCATGCTGATCCTGTCTTAACTCTACATTTTTGAAAGAGAAACTCAATAATACTCATGAAGGTGGCTAGCGTGTGAACCTTAGGGAGCAAAATCCTTAATTAAGGCTCAGATCAGCCACAGCGAAGCGGCCATCTTTCCCATATTGATCTGGATAAACTGCTTAGGAGAAAGAAAATGCCATTGTCTCTGTTTATTTTCCTTACTTACACAGCCAGAAGCTGAATTTCTACCCTTTGGGGTTTCAGCAAAATAAACTGATGATGTTTGACTCTGCACACTGACAACCCAGTCACCTTCATCCTCTGTTTCTGGAAGGTAAAGAAAGGAACAGTTCACCCATCACATGCAGCAGACTTAGCCCTGGCCAGGGTCTCCAGCCACCTTGGCCTCAGAACACTGGTGTGCAGGTGCTCTTGGGGATAGTATGGGACACAGACAATCAAAATCCTGACTTAAAGCACTTGAAGAAATAAAACAACTGTCATTTTGAGCCATAAAAGTCATTGATTCAAGCAAGAAATAGACCCCCCCCACACACACACTTCACTATAGTGTATTTATTGTGTAGCCAATCATAAGCCATGTCAAATACTTTCCTTTTTGTGAAGAAATCAGGAAAGGCACTTATTGTTATGCAGAGAACAGCAATTAAACTGTTTTTAACCACATTGCAAAGAGTTGATAATTGGATTGAAGATTGTTTTCCCTTGTCCAGGGATATATCCATGTGAAAATATTCATAAAAGTTAAGGTTATTAGTTATAGCTATGATGTAAAATTCTTCACATTTGGTGTCTTAGGGTAAGTCTCCCGCTGAAGAACCTGGAATGAGATCTACGTGCAGCTGAGGCATCAAGGAAGACCCAGGGGTGACGGCCTAAGACCAGGCCCTTTCTCAGTTCTCTCCCATTTCCTGTTCTACTTCTTTCCTTTACTCTGCTCTCAATTCTACAGTGTGTGGCTTCAGCCTAATCTGCCATGGGAGGTCTGTAGGCTAAGTCTGTGGTCCCCAGCCCCTGGGCTGCAAATTGGGACAGATTCATGGCCAATTAGGAACTGCTGAGAGTGGTGGCTCATGCCTGTAATCCCAGCACTCTGGGAGGCTGAGATGGGTGGATTGCTTGAGCTCTGGCGTTTAAGAGCAGCCTGAGCAGGAACAAGACCCCATCTCTACTGAAAATAGAAAAACTAGCCTGGCTTGTTGATAAATGCCTATGGTCCCAGCTACTCAGGAAGCCGAAATAAGAAGATCTCTTGAGCCCAAGAGTTTGAGATTGCTGTGCGCTATGACGATGCTGTAGCACTCTACTCAGGGGGACAGAGAGAGACTCTGTTTCAAAAAACAAAACAAAACAAAAACAAAAAAAAAGGAAATGGGCCACCCAGTAGGAGGTGAGTGGCAGGTGAGCAAGTGAAGCTTCATCTGTGTTTTTGGCTGCTCCCCTCTGCTTGAATCATCCCCTGACTCCCTTGTCAGACCAGCGGTGACTTTAGGTTCTCATAGGAGTGTGAACCCTACTGTGAATGGTGCATGGAAGAGATCTAGGTTGTGTGCCTCTTATAAGAATCTACTGTCTGATGACATGAGGCAGAGATGTCATGCTCTTGAATCATCCCCAAACCATCTCTTCCCCGCCCCCAACCCATGGAAAAACTGTCTTCCGTGAAACTGGTCCCTGGTGCTAGACAGTCTGGGGATCACCAAGCTAAGTTATGCCTCGGTATGTCCTAAATCAGAACAAGAGCATTGAATCTTCCTACTCTCACACGTTTCAATTATTTGTTCAAAATTCCAAAACACTTTGAATACTACATGCTGATTCTAGTAATCTCAAATTGCTACACTGAAAAAAAAAAAACAAAAAACCAAATGCCAAACTTTGGGGGAAGAAAAAATTGTCTTGGAACTTGGAAGGGTATAAATATGGTAAATTAACAAATAAGAGGCTCCAAGCCAATTTGGTTATAGCAAAGACATTATGTACATTTGGTCAGAGATTTAATTGGATAGTGGTACATACAACAAAGTCTGAAAAGTAATGGATACCTTGAGAAAGATGATCTGTACCCAGAGCTGTCCTGAAAATTCATGACATGCAGACCATCTAAGTCTACTATAGGCATCATTCTTTCAAAGGATTTGATTTATTGAAATGACAAAAAAAAAATCAGGTCGTTATTTTCATTAACAATTCTAGGGAATGTTGGACTCTTATTGAAAGATCTTAGAAATAGTTGTCAGAATTCAGTTGCTAATCTATTTTGTGCCAGTGAATTAAGATCTAGGGATGCGTTTTTTTGTTTGTTTTTGTTGTTGTTAGATCATAACTGTATCCAGTACTGCATTTATGGAGTACAATGTGCTGATTTTATATACAATTCAGAAGGCTAATGTCAAACTGGTTAACATACCACTCACCTCACTTATTTGTTATCAAATATATTAATAGTAGAAGATCTAGGGATGTTAAAGGATGTTTGCCTTACATGTTATAATGGATACAGTAGGGCATCAATAAGACTTTCTACTTCAGGGTTGAGTCACATATTTTCTCCACTGCTAAGAAGGTTGAATGCCGACCTTTCACAGCTGAGTCCTTCCCCAGAAAGTTGTCCTTGGTGATAGTGTGCAGATTCACCCAAGGCTGGCTTCCTCTGCGGGCAAAGCCTGCTTCTGAAAGACTTTGAGTGTGAAGATCTGAACTCTTGCCTTAATTTTGAAATATAAAAGAGCTATCCTAGCTCCACAGTTACTTGTAAAATTAGGTAAGTCTTCTTTTGCACCTTTGTTGCAGTGTAACTTCTCCCTCTGCCCAATCCTGCTTCTCTCATTTCCTTGTAGTAGTTCTCAGTGGCTCTCTCCAATCAACTCCCCCAAGGTTTATCTCTGCCTCGGAGTCTGTTTTTTGAGGAGTATGGTGTCAGAATGATACCAGGAAGCAAAATCTAGAATGAGATTTTTACAGTGGAAAAAGATATCTAGCATAAAATGTACCATTTTAACTATTTTAAAGCATACAATTCAGTGAGATTAAGTAACTTGATAATGTTGTGCAGACATTGTCACTTATCCAGCGGTAGAATTTTTCCATCATCTAAGTGGAAACATGTATTTAGGAAGTGCTAACTTCCCATTTCCCTCTTTCTCCTTGAATCATTCAATATGTGACTTTTGTGTTTGGCCTCTTTGACTTACAATAATGTTTTGTAGCCTGTATCAGTAATTCATTTCCTTTTTAAGGCTCAATAATATTCCATTGTATTTATATACCATTCTTTAAAATCCATTTATTCATCAATGCACTTCTGGGTGCTTTTCCCTTTTGATTGTTATGAATAGTGCTGTTATGAATATTCCTGAACACAGTTTTCATTTCTTTTGGATTAAATAGCTAGGAGCTTCTGGCTCATTTAGTAATTTTATCTTTAGCTATTCGAAGAACTTCCAACTATCTTCTACAGTGCCTACCCCCATTAAGCAATGTAGGAGAGAGTTCCAGGTTCTCTACTGCCTCATCAACATTTTTCTGCATTGTATTTTATTATGACTCTTATGATAAGGGTGTGAAATGGTATCATTATGGTAGTTCTGATTTTCATTTCTCATGCTCTCTTTTACCATTTGTAACCCATTCTTAACTGTCTTTTAGTTGTTGAATTATAAGAATCTTTATTTATAATGAGATTTTGGAGCTAGATTACATGCTATCTAGCTGGCAAAATAAACTACATCATTGATAGCATCCTGACAGCATTTGGCGTGCAGTAGGGGTAACTAGAGTGAACTGAGATGAGATTAGGAGTAAACAAATACTCTGCAGGTGCAATATCTAAGACTTTAGGGAGGCTCTAGGAGTCTCATGATAACATTTTTTCTGTAAGTCATCAAACGCATTAGATGATTCAGGTATGTGAGAAAGACAATTCAAGTATGTAAGAAATTACTCAATGAATCCCCAACAATAAAAAAATAATAATAATAAAAAAGAAAAGAAATTACAAATGAATTTACCAATTAAAAGCTACATTCTAAATCCAGAATCCTTCCATGGCAGCAAATACAAAGGTCTCATCTCTGAGAACCTGAGCTCAGGAAAAGCTGAGGATCAAATTGTAAATTAAGTTTCAAAGACAGTGGCTCCCAGAAAATGTTGAATTCACAACCACAACATGCTATGCCAAGGTCAGAATGCTGACTGAGAATAACTGAGACGTAGAGATGTAGGATGGGAACATCCATGTTGATTCTCAAAATATCAGAGAATCCCCAGATTTGTCTGAACTTTCTGTGCCTATAGAAGTATTTCCTGGATAAAGCTACTATGAGGAATTTTTGGCAAGCCCATTTAGTAGACTCGAAATGTGAAACTTTAATATCCAGGCCATGTTATGTGCAGCAGAAATCTTACAGAATGTGAAAAGCAGATTCTAGGATGATATTATGTTCTTGTACAGTCTCTGGTAATAGGTCATTATAATTTTCAAATGGCCATCCAGCTGCCAACTGCAGTGTGGATTCCAAGTGGATTCTGTGGGTTCCAGTAAGTTATACAGTCAGAGGTAACACCAACAATACTTCCTATGTCAAAAATAGTAAATCCAAGAAATATGTTTAGCATGGGGCCAGAGGGTAAAAGAACCCTGCGTTATCAGTCTCTGCTTACAGGCTCTGCTAATTGGCTTATGCCTCTACCACAGTGGAGAACCTTATGGCCGATTCATGGGGGAAAAAATGGCTAAGTTTGGTTGACAAATATATTGACTCTTCTGTGGATACAAGCCCAAAATGGGTGTCCTACACTACAGTCCTACTCGGAGACCACACCAGACCACACTGGGGTGACGAAATCCTCTCAATGTTAGAATATTGAAATGTGTACCTGGTTATACGTACCTTGTTAGTCTGAGGCCTATAAGGTAAAGGATTGAGGATCAGGACCAAGTAGGTGTGCAGAGTAGCGTGTGTTTGGACCTAAGGGATTGAGACTTGGCCACCAATAAAGCACTGTCTGATTAGATAAAATGACTTGGTGGTAGCAACGGTGATGGGGCAAGTTGTCAAATTCTGGATATGGTTTGAAGGTAGGGTGAAAAGACTGTCCTTATGATTGGACATGGTTTGTGGAAAACAGCAAGGAATCAAGGTTTTCAAAATTTTGTGCCTGAAATATACACATCCACATATGCACACAAGCAGATGATTCTTTAAAATATACCAGAGGGAAAAAAAAAATACACCAGAGATAAAATGTGCTGATTGTAATAATACTCTGTATTCATAAGATTTAATTCATCTACAATTTTCCTTCTTATTATATAGCATTCTTGATGTGATTCTGATAGCATTAAAATACATGTCAGCTTATTTTTAACCATTCTTCTATGGTTGAACAAATACATTGTTTACCATTCTTTTTTATTTTACCATTATTAATAATGTTGCAAGAAGTATATTAATGAATAAAATTTTGCATTTAGGTTTAATTTTATGAAATGGCATCACTGGCAATATTTTGGGAAATATATCTAGGCTTTGTCTTATGCTTGCCAATAATAGTTTTAGTTACATATGTGTATCTTTATTTGCATATGATGGGTAATATTCTGTATAATAATATTTAAAAATGTATATATATCTATATATTTAACATTTGCTAGTCCTTGGGATAAATTGTAACTTACTTAAAATACCTTTGTTTATTTGATTACTATTGAGATAGAAATCTTTTTTCATATACATGATAATTGTTTAGTATTTCTTCTTTGTGAATAGTCTATTCAGGTCTTTTTCCATTTTACTTCATAAGTTCTTGGACTTACTTTTCTTCTTCTTTTTTTTTTTTTTTTGCTTGAGACAGAGTCTCACAATGTCGCCCTCTGTGAAGTGCTGTGACACCATAGCTCACAAGTGATTCTCCTGCCTCAGCCTCCCAAGTAGCTGGGACTATAGGTGCCCACCACAATGCCTGGCCATTCTTTTGTTGTAGTTGTCATTGTTTTCTAGGAGGCCCATGCCAGATTTGAACCCACAGCCCCAGTGTGTGTGGCTGGCACCCCAACCACCAAGGCAGAGGTGTCAAGCCAATTCTTGGGATTTTCTTATTCATTTCTATAACTTTTCTACATTAATAAAGACTTTGTCAGTTTGTCACATGTTCTGGAAATACTTTTAGCACTTTTCTTTGAAATAGAATTTTTATAGCTTTTTGTTGATATGTTACTATGTTTTTGCATTTTTTACTTCTAAATTTAAAACTATATCCTCATGTCAGAATTTTTCTCTACAGTGTATTCCATTTTCTACCAGTTATCTGTGCTTTACTCTTAATACTGAATTCTTGTTGCTTCTCAAATATCCCTTTCTGTGTAGCAAGATCGTCATTACATATTTTAGGAAACTAAGTTAGAGAGAGAAGCAAAGAAAAATAATGTTGCCCAAGCCCAATTTGACCTGCTTTTCCCCCCCACTTGGTTGGTTAGGGATAGAATTCAAAATAGAATCTATCTGAAATGCTGGTATGACAGCACATAATGATATTTATGTAGATGCTAGAACTGGTATTTTTTAATTGATTAGTCAATAACTATATATCATGGGATAGTAAAAAACAATAATGCTTTCTAAATGCAGACAAATATCGCAAGGCTGATTGCTACTAGCACCAGGAATTAGCCAGCTCTTTTCCTTTTCATTTTGCTCATCAAATAAATGCACCTACATTTCCCTATAAGAGTAATATAGTAAATATTATATTACTTGGCCTTGGCTAGCCAAGCCAAAGAATATTTACTATTTATTGCCCAGTTTACTCTTCATACCAGTCTTGGTCAAAAGCAATAAACTGCAGACTCAGGAGAACCAAATAATAAATTCAATAATACTTTAATAGGAGAAATATGAATAAATCAATGGGAGAGAGAAAGGAGAGGGAAAGCTGTGATGTTAATATCCTGGATGTCAAATAGCATTTCTCACACCATTATCAGCACAATTTGAAGTTACTCAAATGGAGTCTTATTTGTTTGAGAAGAACCAGCAGGTTTGCTAACAGCTGCTGGGACCCTATCTTTTTTCTTTTTGAAGGCTTTAAATTCAGCATCGTGTTCTCTGCCAAGACTTCAATGGGTTTCAGGATAAACAAGTGAAATCTGTAGATGGAAGGATGTTTTATAGAAAAAATGATTGACCAGTCCACACAGGAGATGCTTTGCCCACAAAATGCAGTAGAAATGTGACAGGCTTGAACTGTAAAGATTTGAGCGTTAGGACACTAAGTCATATTCCCAGATGATCCTGCTGGAAGCCACTGGAGTACTTGAAAGAGACACGGGGAGTCGATTTAACTTATTTTTCTCAGCATAACCCCCAATTATACTCTGTTCTGGCTCCATCAGTCCTCCTAAGGGACAGAATCCCAATTCCTAGGTATAACTTGATGCCCTTTTCCTCTATCACTTTCAATGCTAAATGAAAAACAAAAAAGTTCCCTTATCTATGCCTGTGTAGTAATTTTTCCTTTCCTAATCAATACTAATTAGAATATCTCAGCCATGAAAAGGAAAACAGGCTACTGTTTTTTCTTTTGCTTTCTTCATCTCTCTTTTGTTTTTATACATACAATTTTTATTATTAAATTCAATTTTTCACATTTTGAGAGTTTTCTTTAGCTTTAATGAAGTCATTAAAACCCAAAGTAGCTCAATTTAGAAGATGGAAACCTCAAGATATTAAAACCTTCTAAGAGACATTTTAAAACACATCCTGTCTAAAAATAACTTAAATGACATGCAAGGCTTTTAATGACTGACAAGTATTTTGAGATAAGTCATCCTTTGAAACTACATTGATATAAACTGTTGACTAACGTGTGATATTCATTATCAAATCAAAATTAATATACTTGTGCTATATATTTAAGTGTTTCACATGAAGAATAATATGTCTTCAAAGTAAAATGAAATGAAGCAATAATGGAATTCCCACTTATTTAATGAATTTGAAATAATTAGGCTAAGTCAAACTTATTTGAATAACTACAAATATTGACTATTACATTTGTTCTTTAATTTATTTTAATAACACATTATGGTGTGACTCTTAGAATAGTTTTTTAAAATTTTAAGTAGTTTTAAGTAGTTTTTGTTATTTAATTAACAGTATGATTACCAAGGTGACTATTTTACCTACAAATTTGACTGTTTCTATTGGGTACTAACTTCTGATATAAACAAATAACTTTTTCTCTTTGAACTGAAAAAAAATAAAACACTATCAATCTACTACCTTCTATGAGTATGTTTTGGACTTCAGAAGGCTTTGGAAGCTCTAACCTTATTTTGGTAAACATTGGAATACATTTTTGTAGCATATGAGCATGCCAAAATAGCTTTTATACATTTGTAATGAAGAACATAGGTCAGCGTGAGACTTGTTTATTTTCTTCAGTATATTGTGAAAGTGAGAAGTTGATGTATTTTCTTTAAGACAGAGGCAAGTGAAAATGGAATGAAAATGCATTGGAAAATATTTACATCAGACATACGGAGACTACTGATTATTAATACAATGGCTACCTGGTAATTTGCTTTCAAGGTGTTGTAAACATCAATGTTTTCTAGCATGTTGAAGTTAAGTCCTATAGGAGAAATGGATGAATTTTATATTCCTTGAATATAATACATGTTCACACCCACGTAGGCAAACACACCTACACACACATACTCACACAATTTATTTTCATAGTTTGAGATGTAATTTATTTTGTTTGAAATATTCCCATGATATACAAATCAAGATTGAATACTCTATTCTCTGCTTCATTGAGAGGAATTCTATGTCAAACAAGTTTTTGCATAGACTCATGGTAAGTAATGTAAAAGTCTCCTGGTGGTAAAATCAATGAAAACAAATATTAATATGTATTGCTAGGCTCATGATGTACCTTATTTTATTTGGTCCTTACAATATCTTTATGAAGTGGGTTAGACGATCATAGTGGATTGAATAGCAGATCATCCTAAATATGCCCATGTTCAAGTCCCTAGAACCTGTAAATATTAAATAATACTTTATATAATACACGAAGGAATATTATTTAATTTAGGGAAAAAGGCCTTTATAGGTATAGTTATGTTAAGGATATCGAGATGAGAAAACCATCCTTGGATTATCCAGGTGGGTCTAAATCCAACGGCCAATAACCTTAGAAGAAATCAGGGGGATATTTGACACAGATCTAAAAGGAGAAGGCACAGGAAAGAAAGTCTTGATAAGACAGAGGAAAAGGGGCAGTGCCTGTGGCTCAGTGAGTAGGGCGCCGGCCCCATATGCCGAGGGTGGCGGGTTCAAACCCGGCCCCGGCCAAACTGCAACAAAAAATAGCCGGGCGTTGTGGCAGGCGCCTGTAGTCCCAGCTGCTTGGGAGGCTGAGGCAAAAGAATCACGTAAGCCCAGGAGTTAGAGGTTGCTGTGAGCTGTGTGACGCCACGGCACTCTACCCAAGGTACAGTGAGACTCTGTCTCTACAAAAAAAAAAAGAGGAAAAGATTAGTTCTTCAGACATAAGCCAAGAAGCACCTGCCGTCATCAGATGCTAAAAAGCAAACGACGATTCTCTTCTACATCTGTGGAGGGAATGTGAGGCTCTATCAACATTTTAGGTTTTGGACTTCTGGCCTCCATAACTATCATAGAATACATTTCTGTTGTTTTAAGCCATAACTTTCAGTCAATTTGTTAGGGCAGCCACAGGAAACTAATGCAACTGCCCATCCCATTCAACAGATAAGAAACTGACAGGTCAAATGAATCACTTGAGGTCATAAAGTTAGAGGCGAAGCTGGAGCTCAAACCCAAGCCTGCCAGGAGCTGCATTGCTTAGTAAAGACAAACCCTGTTAGTTATTCATTTTTGTTTCATTTTCCTAATCCGATTAAGGTTTAAATAGTGATGTACTTTTTTATTTTACCTAAAAGTTGTTGACTTGTTTGGTGGCTTCAGATTACCAATAGCACAATTTCAGGAAGAAGAGGAGTTTTGGTGTTTATTACAGAGTAACCAACTACCGAAAATGTAGTGGTGTGGAGCAGCTGCTTTATTTTTCCTCCCTGTTTTTCAGATCAGGAATGTAGTTGATTGGCTGAGTTCTTGTATTTAATGGTGCACTAAGCTGGATTCAGATGGGGGCTGCATTTCTGGATTCAGATAGTCCTTTTCTCTCACACTATGCAGTGCAATTCTCCAGAGTCATCACTCTTTATTATGTCTTAGGCTCCTCACAACATTGTGGCGTCAGGTAGTCCCATTTCGTAGACAGAGTTGGTGTTCGAGAAGGACGAGGAAGTCTAGAATCAGTCACGAGTCAGCCTAGAATCAAGGGGTTCCACCCACCGGAGTCTAGCTCTTCTTCTGTGAGTAGCATATATGCACAAGGAGGAAAGCTCACATCTCCAGAAGACCTTTCAACATAGAAATACCTCTGGGAGAGTTTATACTCCATTTCATGAACTCATGTTATCTAACATTTCTAGTCATCACATATATAAAAATAGTTTATTAATGGTTAGACCATCATAAGATGGAAAATGGGGCCAGGTTTGGTGGCCGGGCTGAGGTAGTAGGATCTCTTGGGCTCAGGAGTTGAGACCAGCCTGAGCAAAAGCAAGACCCCATCTCTACTATAGAAAAACTAGCCAGGCGTTTTGGCAGGCACCTGTAGTCCCAGCTGCTAGGGAGGCGGAGGCAGGAGGGTTGCTTGAACTCAGGAGTTCAGGGTTGCTGTGAGCTAGTCTGACACCATAGCACTGTATCCTGGGCAACAGAATAAGACTATGTCTCAAACACACACACACAAAGAAGAAAGATGAAAGATGGGGTAAATCCAAGAGATGAGGAAGGAATCCAATAAGTATCGCCCTATTTTGGACCATCCCATTGATCATCACTAATTGTGAGACAGGCAATGACTATCTTACAGGCTGAAGTATTACAACCTGTGGTAGAGATTCCAACCTGTCTTCCCCTGTATACATGTATACATTTTCTATATGAGTTTTGCCTTAGAATCCACATAGCTATATTCAAAAAAGGTAATTATAAAGATTAGCAAGTAACGAGTAATGATCCAAGGTCACTGTGTCCCTATTGACCCTGAAGTTTTTCAACTGTGTTAGAAATATCTCAGATTAACCAGGCACAACACACCTGCCTTTTTCATCCTCTTTACTAAATCAGAAGACCCATCAAAGAAAAATTTCATTTGAAAGAACTGACACCCTGAATACTCTATTCTTAAACACTTTCAGTAAATACATACATGCACAGTCAGAGTCATACTAGAATAAATAACAGTGATGACTAAACAGCCTCACTTTCAAGTTATCTATTGCCTAACTTTGGTTTCCATGAAAACTATTAAGAAAAGAGTATAATTGTCTTACCACAACAAGTAAGTAAGCAAAGTGATGGATGTGTTAATCAGTTTCATGTAAACATTTCACATTGTACATCAAATAGATACACTGAACTCCATAAATGCATCAATGTACACAGTTAGGATTTAATAAAAGTAAATAAATAAAAAGAAACTACAGATACTAGAGTTATCAAATCTCAACCAGACCCACGCCTGTCTGGTTTTGACCTTAGCTCTTAAAAGGATGTGTCACAAGGTAATCTAGTCAGTTTTAGCCTAGAAACTCAGCTTCTTTCTCTACCAGAGAGAGGGGGATTTTTCTGGTTGGTTTTTGCTTTTTTGGTACCTCCTGAACATCTTAGTAAGTTCTTTCATGGCTTTTCACATGCCAGCCTGTCCTAGTTTCTATATGGCTTTTCTGTGCATCATTTCTGGCCCATTACAGGATGCTGATCAGACTCAGTGTGACAACAATATTGCCCACCTTTTCCAGAAAGAATGGCAACCACCTGTATCCTCTAAGAATACTTAAGGGAGTTTTCCATCAACCTTTTCTCCATTGGATTTCCCAGCTCTAAGCTCAATCCCATAAATGTCTTTCCAATTAATTTTAAGCCTAGATTTTATCTCTGTAGCTAGTTCCTTTAAATTGACTACTGAAGTCATTTTGAGTGTCTTTCTGAGTTTTGATTTTTTTATCTCTAATTTGCTTCTTCACAGACCATTCCTCAGTTCTGTGCAGTGAAACTCACAGACTCTCAACCCTGTATCTACATCCAAGATCATCACTTTTAGACGATTGCTACTGCCTACACCAATCCCCACCTACTTGCTAAAGAAGGCATTCTTGATGCATTATATCAAATTATGGCAAAAAGAAGAAGAATGGAAAGAGAATGTAATAGAATGTCCCTCATTTCTCTCACCTGAAGCTTCAGCTTCCATAAGGATGTAAATCATTTATGCTTTCCTTCATCTTTTTTGTTTTATTTTGTTTTGTTTTTGAGCCAGAGTCTTATTTTGTTGCCCTTGGTAGAGTGCTGTAGCATCATAGCTCATAGCTACTTCAAACTCTTGGGCTCAAGTGATTCTTTTGCCTCAGCCTCCCAAGTAGCTGAGACTACAGGCACCTGCCATAATGCCCGGCCCTTCTGTCTTAATGTATAGCAGACCCTGACTTCAGAACAGAGTAGAAAATATTATGATTCAGCTCCCTTAGCAGAATATTTCTATCATATACCACAATTTTCACATATTTACATATATTCATTACATATATGCATTATATGTGTGTATATTTGTTTATTAAAATATAATACAAAACATTAATATTCACATATGCAAGTTTTGAACACAGGTGATTAATTCACTTGGTAATCCGAGGAAGCATGGTGAGGAAGTCACAAAATAAGACAGAGAAGAGAGGAAAATCAATAAAGGAACATTAAATTAATGAGCAGGCTAATGTTATGGATGACTGTGTTTAGTCCCACTGGTTACTGTCTGATAGGTTGCATAAAAATGCCTCAGAATAGTTTTAAGAAAGCTGGCTTATTCATATGCCCGCTCGGACCCCTTCTTGGTCTGCCTTGGAAGCATTAACTAATGCTTGTACCCTGCTCAATTTATAGGCGAAACATGCTCCTGTGGTCAAAGAAGGGATGTGGGATGTCCAGAGGGATGCAAGTGGCTGAGGCAGGGAGGGAGTTGGTGTGGGTGGCAGTTGTCCACTGAGCTGTACTGCTTATGGGGGGAGGGGCATCCTGGTGAGCAACGGGCTGGAAGCATCTGCAGCGATGTTTTGGCTTGTCCTCTAGATTATTGTGCATAACCCCTAGAGTGAATGCACCCACTTTTGAAGACCATAACAAAAGCTTCTGCCTTGTGGACAAAGACAGATTTTAGTAATCTCTGTATTCAGCCTGGCTATCCCCAGCAGTTCTCATCATAGATGTTCAACCAATTCAATTTGGTGTCCAGATGGAATGTCTCATGTTTAAACAGGGATACTCCTTTTAGTTAGTCATAACTTAATTCACTCAAATCCCTTGGCTTGGGGTGTGGCATCACTATGGAATTAGCTTTTATTCATTTTCAATTTAAATTAATTTTCAATATCAAACCAATGACATTTGGAGACGATTAGAAAACCAGACTGCAGTTTCCAAAGTTGCTATTTAAGTCTTCTGAAAAGACTGTATAATCGAATGCATTAGCATTAGCGTTTTAACAGTCCACGTTGTATACCAGAGCCCTCTATAATCAAGTGTCTGGTGAGTAAATTCTTGGCACTCCCATCTAGCTTACTGTAACGAATAGAATAGAATTCTTTCAGGAATAAACCTTGACCACTCAAGCTAATGGGAATCCAGTTAGGTTTTTGCCAGCCTCAGGAAACATCCATTATCAATAGATGCTGAGAAATATTAGAAATAAGTGTTTTAGAAGGAAAATAGAAAGTGCCTCCAAGTTGACAGAAAACAGAATCTGTGATGGTATTATGATTGATTTTGGAGAGAAATAGCTATGGATGCTTAAATATATGAATTGCTTTAAAATATCTTAGGCTTATCAGAACTGAGATTATTGACCTAAAAGATAGCAAAGTATCTTAGTGACTTGGGCTTTATATATAAATACATGTTCAGAGGTTACTTAAAATTAATATTATTGATCTAATTGATTGCAGCCGCTCCAAGAGAGTAATTGAACATTTTGTAAATAATATAGCTGGAAAAGATTGAGTTGGTGTTCACAAATTCATGGAGGCATTTCTGGATTTGATTCTGAAGGCAATTGGAATATTACATAAGGGAAAAAATAACCTGGTGATAAAAGCCAACTATAAGCACTTATATTTTATTTAGCCAAAAGATCCTGACATTAAGTTTTTCTTACAATATTATCATAAACTCTTAAATATCTTTTCTATTTTTTTTTGGGGGGGGGGAGTCAGAGTCTTACTATGTTGCCCTCAGTAGATTGCTGTGGTGTCATAGCTCACAGCAACCTCAGACTTATGGGCTTATGTGATTCCCTTGCTTAAGCCTCCTTAGTAGCTGGGACTACAGGTGCCCGCCACAATGCCTGGCTATTTTTTGTTGCAGTTGTCATTGTTATCTAGCTGGCCAGGGCTGGCTTCAAACCCACCTGGCACCATAACCACTGTGCTACGGGAGCCGAGCCTAATCTTTTTTTTAAAAAATCCTATCATCAGAAGAGAAAATTGGTGTCAATTCAGAGCACTCAACTTAGATTATTAAGAAATTGTTATTCCAAAGAAAACACTAGAATACATTTTTAATTTATTAAATGTATCTTAAGTAGTAGGAATAAGTAAACCTCAGCTCAGGGCAAGATCAATTGATGAAATAGAGCTTCACACCCTCAAAGAGTTTAGAGCATTTAGACCACAACTTTATTTTCAGAAACTACCTAACTTCTAAGATTAGTGAGTGTTTTACAAACTTTAAAAGCAAACTTATGAACTGTAATCCAATCCCCCTTCCACGTGACATAAATATGGGAAAAACATTAAGTCAAAGTTGCCTCTCATGATTCCATGTAAAAAAATTACAATTGGAGTTACAAAAGGGAAAGACTTAAAGGAGAGTATCTCAACCGACGTGGCTCTTGGAACCTTGAACAATACACACACTGTAAAAACAAGGCACATGACCATTTGTAAATTAGACTTCAAAAATGTGGTTTTGGAGGCACCCTACATGGGAATAGCATCTCTCTTCATTAGTGATGACAGGAACCAACATTGCAGGAACGTGTCCAATCTGTTTTTACTTAAGAACACTTACTATCTTAGGAGGAAAAAAGTTTGAGACTAGTTAGGAGCTAGCTGATTAAAAACGTAACTGTGACTCACATTGTCTCTCTCAGATGAGTGATCTCTCTGGTGGTAAATCAGGAGTGGGATTAGGTATTTTTTTGTTTTGTCTTGTTTCTTTTTCTTAATTATGTTCTTTTTGATCTAGGGACCAGAGGATGCCAGTATAATGTTAAGTTTACATCCAGAAACATTCAGAAAGAGGGAAGTGGTACAGTGTTGTCATTGACTGGGGTGCCATTGATATTTTAAGGCTCATCCTTTCCTGAAGTCTATGCATTTGTGTTAAGTCAATAAAATTCCTCTTGTAAGGAGTTTTTTTTTTTTTTTTAATCAATATAACCTAAATTATAACAAGTCATACCTCACCATTAAGTAAGTTTCTCATAACATCTTCATTTTGAAAATTTGCTCATGATCAACTATAGATTGGGGATTTTGAGGCTCTGTACTTTGTATAGGAAAGTTGGAATATTTGGCGTCTTTATTAATACCAATTTTCCTTTGCCCATCACCTTTCTAATGCCTCAGTGCTGTGAATTCAGGAGAGATAAAATCTTGAATAGTTTAAGGTTATACTCATTAAAATCAATTTTACAGACAATTGGTAACAACTCAACAGGGCTTCATTGTAGCAGCTGACAGTTGGTTGCACCCTGCCAGTACCAGGTCCCCCCTTTCTGCCTACCATCTAACTGTGGAGAGAACATGGGATCTCAAGATTTCCCCTTGGTTCAGTTCAGGGTCTACCACTTCCTAGTTGTGAGACTTAGGGCAGAGTTCCTAGGTGTGAAAACGAGAATAATAGTAATGCTTACTTTATCAAATTGTGGTGGAAATAAATTTATCTACATGGAATGTTTAGAAGCGTTCCTGCAAAAGTGTGTTAAATATTAGATACTGTTATTATTGGCACTATTAGTATGAATAGATGTAGTAATGATAATTTATATTTTTCTACTAATGAAGTATAAACATCATCTGTACTTCAAATAAATAGAGATAGCAAATATGTTAAAAAGTTGATGGTAAGTGATTATGGGTGAAAATCGTGGCATTGTTCTTGGTGCTATTGTTTTTCTGTAACTTTTCTGGCAATATGGCATTATAGTCAAATAACAAATGAAAGAGAAGGACAGATGAAAATAATTGGTAAGAGCAATTTTGGCCCTAAGATCAAAATGTTATTTTTGCCACCATTAAAAATATGATCATCCGACATCTAATGAGAATTTTCAACATGTAAGGGATTGTGCTAAGCCCAGTGTATTCATGACTCGTGTAATGCTCACAGCAACTTACAAGGTTCTGACTGTCTTCATTTTCCACATGGAACTATTCTGAATAGGAAGTTTGCAATCCTTGCATGGTCTAGCTTCAAGCATGTACACAGTACAATTTGGCACAGACCTGCTCTCTTAGACCTGTTGGGATTTGATCTGTAGTGGAGGAGAACTCTGAAAATGTAATAGACTAGACTTGAAATTGATGGGATTTGCTTCTGAGGCAAGCTCTAGCATTCACTAGTTTCATGACATTGCTCAGACCCCCTCTGAACCTCAGTTTCTTCCTCTATCAAAACAGAAAATATCTTCCTGTATCTTTCAAAGATTAAATGAGTTATTTACAAATACTTTTTTCTTGCAAAATGGCATAAAATATGGGCTTAATAAATGACAGCTGTTTTCACCCAATTGAAGATATAATGTTAAATGTAAATAAAGCTGTCTTAGAGTATCTAATTCATTTTATACATACATTTAGGACTAAAAGTTATAAAATCTGGAGTGATATGTCTGTCTATATTTCTACAAATGTCAGATGACCTTTATATAGACATCATTCAGAAAATAAATTCAAGTACCAGTATTATGAGAGGGTCAAAATATTTATTTACTTTTTAAAATATGTTATTCATAGAACCTTTAGAATGTTTAAAATGAACATTAAGGCAAAATTTGTTACAATCTTTAAGGGGTGACAGAAACTGCAAAACTGAAATCATTTGACATTCTGGGAAAACCTGTTGCGGTGTTCTTGAAGGATAAAATAATTTGAGGGAGGATTTCATTGTAATTGCCCCAACTGGTTCAGGTTTCCTTTTGGAAAACCCCTTAGTAGCCTCTTTCATGTGATAATCCAGTAAGAACTTGGTAAGTTATTCAAATATTTTCAAATCAGAGCTCTTGATTCCGTTTTTTTCTAACTCTAATCCAAAGAGTAAACATTTCTTAAATTTTTCTTGTAAAGCTATTTATTTAGGTAAGAACTTTCGAAGTAAAAATCTGAGTTGGAAAGTGTTCTGGGGAGGGAGAACCGTCTCCTGTATAAATTTGATTGCATCCAAGAAATTCACTAATATCTCTGGTTTTCAGAATCTCACTGGCGCAGTTATCATGAAGCTAACAGACATGTTAAGTATAAAACTCTTCTTAATCGGCCATAATTCCTAGGTGATCATTGTCAGTGTATTTGATGCCTACATCGATATTAATTGCACAAATTTCAGGCAGGATTAGGCAGAATACAAGAAAAAAAAATCAGGCAGACCAGGAGGAAAAGGTTTCTTAAGCTATTTTAGCAGCTTAGAAGTAAATCATAAAATGTCAAGCTACAGAAATTGGCTCCGATAAATATGATTTTTCTCCTGAATTAGTTCACTAAGCTTTTATCCTTTCTGAACACTTTCAGTCAATCCTAAATACTTTAAATGCCAAGCTTAATATTGAATAGTTATGCTACAGCACATATAGAAAATTGAAAGCAGCAGTTATTCTAGATGAGAATAAGTTATTTTATCTTCATTTAGACCCATAAATGAAATAAAATAACCATCACATGAAAAGATTGCAAACAAATACTTCTAGAGAGGGAAGATCATGCCTATCAAATGAGAAAATATAAATTATAACAAAATGTATAATCAGATCAACTAAGTTATGTCTGCAGAATATGCCTTCTCCTGCCAAAGCCCCTTCCCCCCCTTGGAGAGATAATATGTGTGAGTTCCTGTGAGTGAATATGTGGGTCTAATTGTAATTTAATTTTACATTCTTATTTAGGGGGAATTTAGATTTGACAATGACTCTAAAAATTGCATAGCAGCTGTCACTTGGCTCCCATTCCAGTGTAGTCTTTGCTCGATGCACATGAGTAAGTCCTAATAGTATTGAAGGAACTTGTGTGGGGAGGACATTTTGCATTCCTAGAGCTTCTATTAGAAATACTCTTTTCTTTGTTAGCACACACATGCACGCGTGCGCGTGCACACACATGCACACACCTCACATCCATTTTCCAAGTTTTCCAAAGAAAGATTATGTTATGTCTTGGAACTACTAAGCTGTGATTTCATAACTATTAGACAAGATCCCCTGGAACCTTAGAAAGGGCACTAATTTGGAAGTCAGAAGACTAGAGTTCAAGGCCCAAAGCATGTCACTTATTAGCTGGGTGGCCTTGGACAAATGACTTAATCTTGTAGAGATTTATTTACTTCAATTAAAACCAGCCCGATTTGATTTTAATCTCCCTGAGATCAGGGCCCATGTCACATTTACTACTCTATGATACTTGATGCAAAACTGCTGAACATAATATTTCTTTGATGAATGAGTGAATGTTAACACAGAATTTATTAGGGCAACTCATTATTTTTGCCCAAGCTGAAGGGTAATATTTAAGATATCATAAAACTTCTCTGCACATTTTACTGGGGGTAGCCTCAGTTTATTTTTGGTGGCCTTCACTATAGCTTAAGGAAAAAAATTCAAACTTTGTTTAGAAGTCTGGAGAAATCAAATGGGTTATTTTTTTGTTTAGTGTT
Organism: Nycticebus coucang; assembly: GCF_027406575.1. Classification (NCBI taxonomy): domain Eukaryota; kingdom Metazoa; phylum Chordata; class Mammalia; order Primates; family Lorisidae; genus Nycticebus; species Nycticebus coucang. The sequence goes on from NC_069781.1 coordinate 159,681,133, forward strand.
CATAGAAGTCTACCACATGGTGCTGTTTGTAATCAAGCAGCTGCTGTTTTATTCCCAATGACAATATAATGCTTCAATGGTTTGTTAGGAAAGAGCCCATTTATTGCTTCTTTATATATATTTTTCAGATCCTGTGTCAATACGTATCAGTAAAGTGAAAATCAGGGAATCTGAGTTGTCTTACCTGCCGCAATCAGAGTTCCTGAGAGATCTAGTCCCTGAATCCTCATTCTTAGCCTTATGCTTGGGTCCCAGCAGATGCCAAATAACATTTTCTGCCTGAATGAATATCATAAAAATAAAGAGATTACAAAAAGAGAGGAATAAATATGCTACATTAGCAAACCCCATGGAAATATTTACTATAGGTAATTTGGAATTTAAAAAATTTCAAGTTACAACTGAAAAGCATAAAAGTATTGACCATTATCCAGGTATAAATTGCTTACCAAGGTAATATAATGGAGTCAAATGTGTAATAATTTCATGTTTGTTTCCCCATTGCTAAATGTAGTCTCTTTCTTTACCACTATAAAATAATTATATAATTAGCCAACGATGAAAGTAAGAGGCATCTAAGTTCCCTTATCTTTAAAAATCAAGGAAATACTGTTTTTCTACAGTACTAATCTGAAAATAGCAGATCAACAACTTCAGGCCCACAAGAAAGAATAACAATTAAATTCAAGAAGTAGGGAGGAAGACAGGTAGGTCAGTTCCCACCCATCAAGTACAACATAGGGGTAGATGGCGTACTTCTTGGGTGAAGGATTCAACTACTGCCCAGATTTTGGACTTTACCTTACAAATGCAAAAATGTAACTTACCCTCATTTTAACCAAAAATTAAAAAGAAATAAAAGAAACTGGCTAAGATCAGCAAGAAAATCATTGTTAAAGATGAATTTAGAACATAGGCCTCTGGTTAATGGTTCTATTTTACTTAACAATTAAATACTATTCTGAAAATGTTGTCATAAAATATAGGCTTGAACTTTTTAAATCACTACCCTTTCCGACCTTTTAACTATAAGGTCCTTCCCTGAACTGAAATACGAAATAATCTCATAATTTACTCAATTTTAGAAGAAACTTGGATTTTCTAGGCAAATACTTAATTTTACCAGTGAGGAAATGACTTAAAGATTGAACATTTGTGGGTGGCACCTGTGGCTCAAAGGAGTAGGGTGCTGGCCCCATATGCCAGAGGTGGTGGGTTCAAGCCCAGCCCTGGCCAAAAACTGCAAAAAAAAAAAAAGATTGGACATTTGTATTCATAGATCCTTTTTTATCTTGGTTTGCATATAATGTAAATATGTATGGGTTTAAAGAAATGATTTAGGAGAGTGTTTGTTTTAAAGAGTTTAAATAATTTGCTCGGTGGAAATTTATAAGATTTTTTATAACAAAGTTGGTTTTTCTGAGTTACCTGTGACATATTATCCTTATTCACTGATGGTTAACCATGTTTTTAAAATGCTCAGCTATTGATGGTTTCATCAAGAGCAGAATTATTTAATAAACTTCACAATTCTCGACTTCAGCATTAGAATTATTTTCCCTGAAGCATTTCTCAAGGTAAAACCAGCTTGCATTCTCATTATTCTTCAGCTCATCTTATTACAGTAAGAAAACAAATATTATTGAATTGGAAAAGGGACTGAAAATAAACAGTGAGAAAATATTTGTTTCTCCAGATGTCTAGAAATGCAACTTTCCCCCATGTTTCTTCAAGAAGCAATTACAATCTGGTATTTCTTTAAGTGGAAAAAATGCCTACTATGAATTAAGAAAAAAGGCAAGTGAAGTATATGAATGGTAGATGCAAACTTATTAAAGTGCTATTATTTCTGATTTTTGAGAGAAACATATCCAGCATCTTTCAGGATGGAGATTTATCTTCTCCAAATGGTTGGAGTCATGAGCTGTAGCTTGTACTTTCCTAGGTGAATAAGAGATTGTTAAGACAAAGGAGTCAGCCAAGCTAAGGTCTGTAAAAGAAAGACAATGCCCAAATTTGCAGGTCACTTTAGGTGATGAACCTGAGACTGCCAGGGTTCCCCGGACACAGAAATTTAAATTTTAAAATCAGGATAGCCTGGGTCAAGCTGTCTTGATTTCCCTGAGACCAGGGGTTACCTGGAACACAGGACTCACAAACTAAAGCCAGGAAAATCCCAGGTAAATTGGATTGAGTTAATTATCCTGGCATGCTCAGTGGAGGGATACCAGAGATAATATAAAATGAATTAGGATTGCAGAAACAAAAATGTGGGCGTTGTACACCTGAGCATAATCAGGCAATGAAAAGGATGTGGAATGAGATGATAGTCTCCAGATAATGACCCTCGTCCCTCACTGATTTTCTCTCTAGTTTCATGCACCAGAAAATAAATAAATGCATCATGTTATAGCAATGCATCTGAATTCCTAACCTGACTGTACCACCTATTAGCTATGAAGCTTAGAGCAAGTAACTGCAGTTTTCTGTCTCAAATTTGCAACTATGAAATGAGACTAATAGTTCTATCATGCAGAATTTTTAATGTGTGACAAATCATGTATTTTGAAATAGATGACACAAAGTTGTTCTCATTGTTATTCTTATTTATCTGATTTAAGGGGCTAAGAGCTAGAATAGAAAATAGGCAGGACGTCAGCATATCATAATATGTACCTTTTTTGCAAACTTATCAATTTTCCCATTTCTTTAGTTTTTCAGTCTACATTTTTGATGATATATCATTCTTAGATTAATATATCATGAATGCCTTTAGACATTTCTTAAGATATCTATTAAACTATTCATATATTCTGATTTTCTCGTGTAGCATTGAGCAGGGGTGCCAACCTGAGGGCACACACTGATTTTGTGAGGACTTTTTTTGCTTATTTGTGATGTTGGATATCACAAAACCTAAGCATGGATCACTTTTTTTTTTTTTTGCTAATTAGCTTTCATTGATGTTTGTGTATTTAATGTGTGGGTTCAAGACAACTCTTACTCTTATTCTTCCAATGAGCAGCAGAAAAGAAAAAGTTTAGATGCTCCTGTACTAGAGCTTTGGGGGGGGGGGGACCTGGAGATACCCAGGCAATTAAATATTTGTATTGAATATTGCAACTTCAATCCATTATACCTTCCAAAATACTCTGGTATTCCTCTTGGAGACCTTCAGATTTTAGAGAAAGAATGCAAACATTGATGTAGAAAGCTCTTTCAAAGATATACTACCAATTAAAGCTGGAAGGCAGTAGATAATTGATTGCTTTTTAACCTGTGAGAACTAATTTATGGGATAAATACGGCTGCCGATTAAAAGATCAAATCCAAAAGGATCACTATAAAACAGTATTTTAAAATCCTCTATTTTCAAAAATGCAAAAAGAAAATCATACTGGTAATTACAGGGGAAAGGGTTTTTTTTTTAGGAGATAATAGGGGATTTAGAGATTGCCTTGTCCATTTTCTTTACCTTATAAATGTAGCAAATGAAGCATAGACTAGAGAAGTGTCATACCTCAAATCACTTAGGTATTTTCTCTGAGTGTTAAAACCTAAATCAAGCGTGGGAATGAAAAAATAATAGTTCATGTTCAGTATTGTGAAAAATACTGTCTTATGAAAAAAAAAAAAAAAAACCTGAACTGGAAATCTCTGAGTCACATATAGGTAATAAATAAATGGAAGATCCACTTATAATGGCAAAGATAAATGCTTGTTTTTTTTCCTAATACTTGTTAATTTGAATCACCATATAATATCCTGTTATTTGTTTCCTACAGTTTCTATCTGTATATATGTATACGTGTGTGTGTGTATATATATTACATATATATATATATAATAATAATTGACTTCATAGAGATGATTTTGTGCTCAAAGCTGAAATTTCCCAATGGGAAATAGTGTTATGTAACCTACTTAAATAGGAAATTACTGATTTCAGCAGGGGGTTAGGGATTGTAAGAAAGTGTAATACGTGTGTGTGCTCTTGTAAGGGGAGATATGTTCCCTAAGAGATTAGTACAAGCACCCAGCAGATGAGGAGATGGGCTTGCTAATTGCTTTCCAGATAACTAAAATTTAACTCGAAAATGCTACTTTATACAATAAAGTGTTAAAAGAAAACAATAGCCATTAAAAAAAGTAAATTAAACCATGGCTTGGGGCCCGTAGCACAGTGGTTACGGCGCCAGCCACATACACTGAGGGAGCTGGGTTCAAACCCGGCCCAGGCCAGCTAAACAACAATGACAACTACAACAAAAAATAGCCTGGAATTGTGGCAGGCGCCTGTAGTCCCAGCTACTTGGGAGGCTGAGGCAAGAGAATTGCTTAAACCCAAGGGTTTGAGATTGCTGTGAGCTGTGCTGCCATGGCACTCTACCAAGGGCATAGTGAGACTCTGTCTCTAAAAAAAAAAAAATTAAATCAAAAATTACTAAAAATGTGAAAACTTGTTACAAAGCAATTGTAAGAGATAATTCAAATTATTTATCAGATTGACCTAACTCAACAATCAGTACTTCTAAACAAAAATGTAAAATAACCATAAAATCATTACTCTGAGAATCTTCAGCTGAAGAGTTAGAGTTCATGGGGAAAGGGGCATCCGTCAAATTTCTAGGTCCTGTCAATTCGACTATCCATCTGGTTTCTTATATCTGTTCATCAACTTCCAATCTCTTGGGTGGCACATGTGGCTCAATGAGTAGGACGCCAGCCCCTATACCAGAGGTGGTGGGTTCAAATCTGCCCCCGGCATAAAAAAAACTTCCAATCTCTTGGCAATATCCAGTCCTGAGTCCCACTCCATTGATTTCCAAACTATATATTATCACAGATTGATCCTCCTTTGTTCTATTTTGTGCTGGATGATTTGGAAAAGGTTTTAGAATAATTAACTTCAGCCCTATACAAGCACTGTGACAAATACAGGTACAAAGGCCACCCTGCCACGTTCACAGTTTTCCAACTAATTCCTGCCCTATCCTTCCAGGCTCACCCCCTCATCCACACCTGTACTCTATCCTAGCCACTGTGTACACTCAGCTTCTGAGACATGTGTCTGTGCTTTGTTTATACCAATCCCTAAACTTGAACTCTCTCTCCACCACTTTTCTATTTAACCCTTAAGAAAGACTTCCACCCTAACATTTTCTGCATTTGTGTCATGTTCACTGTGGCAGAGAGCCACTATTTTTTACTCCATTGTAACACCCTCTGGTAAGCGTCTTATTATTATACGTAGGTTTGTACATTTTGGTCTTTACAGGCTGTGAGTTCCTTGGGCACATGACCCTGGGTAAACTTATCTGTTGTGTGTTCCATAGACTTTGGCCTGTGTTCAAGTTTAATATGTATTTATTGATTTGAAATATTAGCTAAGCAGGCTTTGCACAGATGTTGCAGTATAGAGAGGAGAAACCTGAGGCATTTGAAAATACATATTCTGAGACAAGTTTTCCACCAAAAGAATGGTCTGAATTTGAATACAAATCAGCAAAATCGATGCATCAGTTTATCATCTCTGTGAACAAAAATTAAATCTGTTATTTAGTTATTAAGTTAAATCCATTTTTAGAACAACTGAACATTAACATGCTTCTGCAGAAAATGTGCCTCTTAAATTTTTAACTCAAATAAAACAAAGTCACTCTTATGCTATGTGTTAAAGAGAAGCATTTGAAGTCACATGTGATTTTAAATACTATCTTCTATACAATTGATAAGACAGTTGAAATACCCCTCTTTGATTGTCCGTCAAATAAAGATACGTTTCCCTCTTTCTCTATTAAATGATATTTTCTTCTTGTAACATTTTTCTTTAAGACATTAGCTTTCAGCAGTTGTCTCTTATCAAACGAGACAAAGCTTTCAACTTAATTGAATTTGAAAAGTACAAAGATTGAGCTGACTTACCAAAATGGATGTGGTTGCTTTAAAAATATAAACAAAATGGATGACATAGTCATGTTGGCTTAAGTATATCCTGTGAAGAAAAGATATAATAAAATGACAACTTAATTAAAGATAGAATAGTCAATAAAAATGAGATTATATACAACGAAATTCATGATAATGAGCTCCACTTTTTTAGATTTTGTAATGTCCGGCTAAATACAGAATGTACTTTAGAGATTCTACCAATCTAGATATTTTTATGTAGATTACAGTATATTTTAATATGACAGTCCTCCAAAACATTGAAATTCTATGTAAGCTAAAAAAAAGTAGTGATTTTAACATAAAAGGGTGAATAAAGAAAACAACCATTATGAATGGAAGCTGAAATAACCCAAATACTACACACCTGTTTTGTACCAACTGTGTCTTCCTATGTGTTACTTCAAATTCCTAGACCTCAATATTGTTTAACTAAAGCAAATGTCTTTCTAGGCCAAAATGTCTAGAGAGAAAAAGATCTGTCCTCTTGTAATAGGCATTTCTGATTGTACTATTTTTCCTGTTCTTTTTCTGCAGTGGGCTAGAGGAAAGGAGCAACAAACTATCAAAGGTACGTTGTAAGTCATTCAAGAATGGTAATGAGTTTTGTATGTATGACTGTAGCTGTATAAAATTGCTATTACATGCATGTAAAAATATTTGCATCAATATATGTCTTGGTTTCTCTTGAAAAAATACTTAGAAATGGAATGGCTGGATCATATGGTAGGTGTATGTTTACTTTTTAAAAATGTACAACTACTTTACTATTTTTTGTGTGTGTGCTACTACTTTTCAAGTTGTTACATTGTTTTACACGGCCACCTGTCGCATATGAGAGTTCCAATAGTTGTTCCACATACTTTCCAGCACTTGGTGTGGTTAGCTTTTTAAAAGTTAATATTCTACTGTGTATGAAATGGTATTTCATTATACTTTTATGGTTCCTTTCTGATTAATGATATTGAACATTATTTCATGTGCTTATTAGCTATTAATATTCCTTCATTGTACTTACTCAATTTTAATTGGATTTTTGTCTATCTATAATTGAGTTGGATGAGTCATTTTTATACATACTGGATTAAGGTATTTTCCAAAGGAAATATTTGGCAGATATTTTATCCCATACTATGTCTTGCATCTTCAAGTTCTTAAGAATTCCTTTCAAAAAACTAAAGTTTTCAAGTTTGAAGTCCAATTTATTTTTGTAATATATTTTCTTTCTTTTGTTTTTGTTCTATTTATGAAATCCTTGCCTAAGCAAATTCCACTAAGAGTTTTATCCCGTGTTATCTTCTAGAAATTTTATAACATGGTACAAATGGTCAAGGTTCATTTCTTTCTTTCTTTTTTTTTTTTTAATTGTTTGGGATTCATTAAGGGTACAAATAATTAAGTTACACTGTGTTTGTTAGGTATAGTCCCTCTTATAATTGTGTCCCGATCCCAAGAGGTGTGCCATACACCATGGACCTCCACCTCTCCTCTCCTCTCCACTCTCCCACCCTCTCATTCCCCTACCATGACCTTTGTATTAGATCATATTACTGCCTTTGTATTAGAACAGAATACACTGGATTCTTGCTTCTCTATTCTTGTGATGCTTTACTAAGAGGAATGTGTTTCAAATCCATCCAGGTTAATACAAAAATGTCTTTTTCTTTACTTTTTTATTTTTCCCATGGGGATAGCCAGTTGTTTCAGGACTATTTGTTGAAAAGTTTATCATTCCCCGTTAACTTACCTTGACATATTTATGAAAATCAATTTATAACGTATATCTGAGTTTCGTTCAGGTCTCCCTGTTCTGTTTTGCTGATTGGTATGCACAGCTTTTTTATCACACAAAATCATCTTATTGTGGCTTTGTAATTGTTGAAAGTGAGTGGTGTATATTCTCTCTTTGCTGTTCATTTTAAAAATTGTGTCAGTTCTATTAATTTTCAATTAATGCATAATGAATTATTGGATCTTTAGTGACTTAAAATACTCATTTATTAGGGCGGCGCCTGTGGCTCAGTCGGTAAGGCGCCGGCCCCATATGCTGAGGGTGGCGGGTTCAAACCCGGCCCCGGCCAAACTGAAACCAAAAAAAAAAAAAAAAAAAAAACTACTAATTTATTATCTCACCATTTCCTTACATCAAAAGTCTGAGCAGAGAGTGACTGGATTCTCTGCTTAAGGTCTCAAGGCTGAAATCAAGGGCTCTGCTGGGGTTGTGTTCTCATCTGGGGCCCAAGGTTTTCTTCCAAGTTCATTCAGGTTAGCAAAATTCAGTCCCTTGCAACTGCAGGGCTAGGATACTTATTTTCTCGCTGGTTGTCTGGCCACACCCTGCAGTGGGCATTTAAATACCCCTGTCAGAATAGATTTCTTCATGGACCCTCACACACTCTCATGTTTCAGATCGCTCCCTTCTGGAAGAATCTGATTAGCTCAGGATAATCGTTCTTCCAATTGACTCAAAGTCAAATGGTATGAGACCTCCCTTATCCCTGCACGTTTTTCCATATAATGCAGTCTAACTTAAGGTGTGAAATCTATCATAGTCACAGTCTCCCCATAAGCGAGAGTTGGGGATTATATGCAACAGTACTATACACCAGGAGCTGAAAATTTGGGGGGGCCACCTTCTAATTCTGCCTATCATGGCTACTCTATGCCCGCTCCTTTTTCCTGTAAATTGTAGAATAAGTTTACCAATTTCTTCTTAAAAAATCAATCAATTAATTAATTACATGTGTTGAGTATTTTGACTTTCATTGAATCTATAGATCAATTTAAAGAGAATTGATGTGTTAGGAATATTAAGTCTTTGAATTCATTGACTTGGTATAATTCTCTGTTTATATATTGTTAATTTCTCTCAATGATGCTTTTTACTTTACACTGCAGTGATCTTACATGTCCTTTGTCAAATTAATTTACATTTTTAGTGCATTTACTAAATGTGCAAACATTTTAAAATGATCCTCGGGGATGTATTGTAAATTAATACTGAATTCTGTGGAAGTATTACACCTACTCAAAATGCTGGCATATATAAAAGAGTGTGGGGATTGCTGAAGGCAATGAAATGCCTGCAGTGAATGTTGGGAATTTGGTCCTTTTCTGCATATTTTTTATTTTACTGATGGTAAGTCTAAGAAAAAAATCTTAAAATCTTATTTCATTCAGAAGTATGTATAAAAATACACGTTTTTAAGTGTTTAACTTATTCATGGAGTTGAGCAACGTCTGTCTGAGGCACAATATCAGACTTCACTTAGAGAGGAATATTTTATTTCTGCTTGTATGTACTGCTGTGGTTTTGGATGTGTGTATGTGAGAGTATTTGTGTATCTGGTGATAGAGTGGTAGTGAGATCTGTACATCAGTCTTCAAAGAGGAAGTACTGGGGCTAATTCTACTTTTATTTGTACAACCATCCTAGGGTAGCTGGTTGAGCTATTCCAGATAGGATAATGCAAATTATTAACAGGACCTATAGAGGTTCAAAGCAGAAAGATTTTAGCATGTCAGAAAAACAATATTTGGACAGTTAAAAATCCAGAAAAAGGAATAGAAATATAAACTATATTGACAATACGAAGACTATGGGTTCAGAGTGGATTCAAGAAGCATTATTGGTAACAGACCTGATCCAATATGGTGGTCTTCCTCTTGACAACTTGAATTCTGTGTGTGCTTAGGGTGAGGTTTCCAAAAGGATTGACCATGGGTGCAAACTGTCATCTTGGCAGGACACATTCTGACGCCTGCATTAACAGCAAAAATAAGTGGAACAAAAAGAGTCTTTTTTTCTACCTTATCGATGTTATTGTATTTTTTGCATTTAAATTTTTTTTTATTATTAAATCATAGCTGTGTACATTAATGCAATCATGGGGCACCATACACTGGTTTTATAGACATATTTGACACATTTTCATCACACTGGTTAGCATAGCCTTCCTGGCATTTTCTTAGTTATTGTGTTAAGACATTTATATTTTACATTTACTAAGTTTCACATGTACCCTTGTAAGATGCACCACAGGTGTAATCCCACCAATCACCCTCCCTCCGCCCACCCTGCCCTCTCCCCCCTCCCTCGCCTACCTCTCCCCCTCTCCCCTATTCTTAGGTTATAACTGGGTTATAGCTTTCATGTGAAAGGCATAAATTAGTTTCATAGTAGGGCTGAGTACATTGGATACTTTTTCTTCCATTCTTGAGATTCTTTACTAAGAAGAATATGTTCCAGCTCCATCTATGTAAACATGAAAGAGGTAAAGTCTCCATCTTTCTTTAAGGCTGCATAATATTCCATGATGTACATATACCACAATTTATTAATCCATTCGTGGATCGATGGGCACTTGGGCTTCTTCCATGACTTAGCAATTATGAATTGGGCTGCAATAAACATTCTGGTACACATATCTTTGTTATGATGTGATTTTTGGTCTTCTGGGTATATACCTAGTAGAGGAATTGTAGGATCGAATGGCAGGTCTATTTTTAGATGTCTAAGTGTTCTCCAAACATCTTTCTAAAAGGACCATATTAGTCTGGATTCTCACCAGCAGTATAGAAGTGTTCCCTTTTCTCCACATCCACGCCAACATCTCTGGTCTTGGGCTTTTGTGATATGGGCTAATCTTACTGCAGTTAGATGATATCTCGATACTAGAAGAGAGTGCAGGGAAAACCCTTGAAGAAATCTGTCTGGGCGAGTATTTTATGAGGAGGCCCCCCCGGGCAATTGAGGCAGCTTCAAAAATATACTACTGGGACCTGATCAAACTAAAAAGCTTCTGCACAGCCAAGAACACAGTAAATAAAGCAAGCAAACAGCCCTCAGAATGGGAGAAGATATTTGCAGGTTATGTCTCCAACAAAGATTTAATAACCAGAATCCACGTAACAAGAACTCAAACGTATAAGCAAGAAAAGAACAAGTGATCTCATCGCAGGCTGGGCATGGGACTTGAAGAGAAACTTCTCTGAAGAAGATAGGTGCATGGCCTACAGACATATGAAAAAAATGCTCATCATCTTTAATCATCAGAGAAATGCAAATCAAAACTACTTTGAGATATTTTTTGCATTTTTGACACATTAGTCAGTACTGAAGATAATGGAGAGGGTGGGAATAGTCAGAGCTGCCTAAATAAAGTAAGAACAAAATAAGTAACAGTAAAATTTTGACACTGAAATCAGGAAGGAAATAAGGTCAGAATGTAGAAAGCATTTCAGTGAGGAGAGAAACCTTAAAAACCTTTAAACTAAAGGAAAGTTAGCATGAGCTGGAAGTCAGATGCCAGTCAGGCTAAGAAACTCAAACCAAAATGAGAAAATGTCACATTTTAAAGAAAAACATTAAAAAAGGAAGATAAAATGTAACATTCACAGACCATAGCCTAAAATCACATACTTCAAGATCTACATGAAGGAACTTTATCGTTCTGTTTGGTTTTACAGGCATCCTCTATTCTAGTGGAGACTTTATGAAGACCCACCCTTTACACCTTAAACAAAATAAATGTGGCTCTCACATTAGGTGTTTATAAAATTACCTTTAATGCGGTACATATTTTTATAATGTTTCAAAAAGTTAAATGCAGTATTATTATTTTTCATACATGGAAAATGGACCCATTAGTCAACAGTAACTAGTCACATCTTATTATCACAGATTCTGGGTAGGCTCTTGGGTCTTACCAAATAGAAACAAAATGGTGTGAACCATCTCCATTTTGTGAAGAGAAATGAGAAGACATAAAAGAGATATTCTTTGAATTTTGTAACAAGGTTATAACAGGGTAGATTTTGATTTTTTTACCCTGTAGGGATTTTCCAGAATTCTTTCAATCCTTTGAGACCTTAGTCTTTCTATCAATTACATACAAGTAAAAATGAACACACACACACACAAACTTGACAAAATTATTCACATACATTTTGTTTGTGTGTTGAGAGAGTGGAGAAAGAGAGAAAGTCATTTCCAGATTCCTCTCAGTTAGAAAGTAATTTCTTCCATGGCAGGAGTTAAAAGACAGAGGTAGAATCACTGAACCTCTTTTTCCTTTCTTTCTTCCTTATATCATCTATCCATTTAATCTATGCAGTCCTCCCCCTTTAATATTAGTTTCCATTTTTAGGCTTTACTTTTCCTGGTTTCAGTTCCTTGGAATTAACCATGGGCCTAAACTACTAAATGGAAAATTCTAGAAATACACAGTTCATTAATTTTAAATTCCATGCCATCTGTGTACCGTGATAAAATCTTGGAGCATCCTGCTTCACCCCACCTGATATATGACTCATCCCTTTGTCCATGCTATAGACCATACTCAACCTTTAATCATTCATACCCTCTACTCCTGACATCCAGCTATTACCGTTGCTATGCCTACATGATCCAGGATCACCAGAAGGAGATGATTGCCAGATGGGCAGTAGTAGCCTAATGCTCTGTCACTGTGCCTACACCATACACCTCACTTCATGTCATCACATAAACATTAAATTATCTCACATCTCACAGAGAACAGTGAGTACAATACAGTAAAATATTTCCAGAGAGACATAATACACCATCACACAACTTTTAATACAGTATATTGTTATAATTGTTCTATTTTAATATTCCTTTCATCTCATATTGTACCAAATTTATAAATTAAACTTTATCATAGATATGTATGTATAGGAAAAAATAATATATATACGGTTCAGTTAAATCCCCAGTTTCAGGCATCCACCAAGGGTCTTGGAAACTGTCTCCTTCAGATGATGGGGAACTTCAGGACTTTACCTTTCTCCTCTGTCATGAGATACAGCACATGGCCAGAGACAAATTTTTTAAAAGATGTACCTTAAAAAAACATTAAAAAAGTGGAAACAGATATTTGTCCTCTGTTCTAATCTTGAACAGTAAGTTGAATATTCTGACTCAGATCTTTTTGGTTCTCCTTTCTTTAGAGCATGTCAATATTCCTTTAAACTACAATAGACATCTCCAATACATGCAGTCTTTTTCTCCTAAGTATATATTAAAAAAGAGATCTCAAAGAATTCTTTTTAATCCATTTCCACAATACAGTCTTTGTAGATAATAACAGTTCTGATGGCAACACAGGAGCTTTTATCTTCAAGAATTCTCAAATGAAATAAAAATACCCTTATTCATTGAAAAATGTTTTATGGCAGTTCAACAACTTATTTTAAAAATTTTTGCACTCTGAAAAATACTTTTATCTAAGTAGGGATATAGAAGAAAGTATCATGTACATATTGAAAGAAAAATTGAAACTATGATTTAGATAATTAAATACTTTCCTAAAAGAAAGATAAAAAATAATTTTATTATTATTTTAAATCATCCTATCCAATAATTTTTCATAATTTTTACCTTCTAACCATGAATATAGTAGTTATGATTCTATAGAACTCAAATATGGGAAAATATTTTAAAAGGCAAAATGGAAATATATTTAATATCACATATGGATGTGAATGAATGGAACACAATCATTTATATTTTGTTAATGTAGTGATTTTTAAATATTTGTACATGACAAGTCAGTGATTTTCTGATTACACACAAAAACGTTAGCATCCATGTTAATTACATTTATTTACGCCAGTCTAGGTGCTTATAAGGCTGTAATCATTGTATACCATTTCATGTTATAAAGTTTAAATATATTTATATAATACTTAAAAAGGTATTACTAAGGTAAGTCAGTAAATCAGAAAGTAAAATACCTTTTATAAGCTTCATACCCAAACATAATCTTAATAACTAGGTATTTTTTGTTTGATATGTTGTATGTGTGTGTTATTCATTTTTACATGTGAAGTCATGCTAAATTTACCCTTGGATTGCTATGTTTTCCTGTAAATATTATCAGAAATCATTGTGTCATATACATGATTTATAAATATTTGGTTGGTCATTTATAGTCTATAAGGTGACATGCCATATTTCAGCTCATCATTCAGTGATTATCAAATATCTGGCCTTTTTCCCATTTTCACAATTATAACTAGCACAACCATGATAATATCCATACATCCATTTTCTAAATTTCGTATAGTTATTGTAAGAAATTTAAGTTAGTTCTCAGAAGAAGAATGGCAGAAACAAATTGAATCTAGAATTCTTCATTCATATTGCGTTTTTTTTTAAATCAAAGACATCTACTACCAGGAGTGATCAATAGGAGATAAATAGCACCTCTCTGCCCACTTGGCTGGCAGTGGAGGCCTGTTCACTGTCTATGGAGAATGTATCCGGCTTCGTAAGCTTTCTTACTTTATAATCCTATCTTTTTCTTTCTCAATAAACTTTGCTTTATACTTGCCAAAAAAAAAAATGAGGTAAATAAGAGCATCATTTCACTACAATCTTGCCAATATTGGTGATTTTCCTATATTTGTTTAATTATTATTGTTAATCAGACAGAATAATAATGTCGTCATTAACAATTATGCCTTGACTTATTAATTAGTTTCTCAGTCCCCTCAATCAACTATCTTTCTCTTCTCCTTTGGCTAGTCTATTGCTGAAGAAGTGAAGGCTTTTATTTTCGATGATATAGTTCAAGGTTAAGTCATATGTGTATATTTTTTATTAATGTCTTAATATTTATGTGACTGTGAACTCTGAGCAACTTGTATCAGACTTCCCAATATATACTACAAGAAAAATACAACCTATTTCCAATTACATGGGAATTGATCATACTGTATTTGGAATTTAGGCCAGTTACTTCTCATTTCTCATCTTCCCACTCACGGTCTACTTATAGCTTGGTAGGAAATTAAAAGTATAATCATTCATTATATCCATAAATTATATAGACTAATGTGGGAGCAGGAAAGTATTTATGAAAAGAACTAATTGTAATACTTAAAAGTGTGAGATGCAAAAATAAGGGGGAAAGAGGTGATGCCAGCTGCTCACCTGGTCTTTGGTAAAGCTTAGCACTTAGTTACTGGACTCTCGAATTCCAATCTCTCCATCACATCACTGTCCTCTACCTCAACATAACCAATCTATTTTCTAGGCACTATGAGCCATTAAACATTTAGAACAAATTACTCAGATGATTAAATATGTAATTTAAAGAGAACATAGTCCTGACAATCATATCCAGAGCCCACCATCAGCTGACCAATAGTCACATGGATTTTTTGTTAATTCATATGTTTAATTTCTATACTAAATAAACCCAACTATTCTCCTCCAGCAAGGTATCTGTCTGGTTCATACATTATGTATATATATGTTGGAGGTTCATACAGCAACCTCCAACTCTTGATTCTCTTGCCTCAGCCTCCCAAGTAGCTGGGACTACAGGTGCCCGCCACAACGCCCGGCTTTTTTTTTTTTTTTTGGTTGGTGTTGCAGTTGTCATTGGTATTTTAGCTGGCCAGGGCCGAGTTCAAATCTGCCACCCTTGGTTTATGGGGCTGGCACCCTACCCACTAAGCCACAGGTGCCTCCTGGTTCATAGTTTTTGTTCTTCCTTTTTAAATGTCTTCTTTCCAGTTTTGTCTTCTAGACCCTACCTGTTTTTGAACGTCTCCAATGAAACCCTTACTGTTGTCTCCCTGAACCATTTCTCTTTTACTTAAGGCAATCTCCACTTTCTGTAGGATTTAGGATGCTTCCAATGTATTCATCTTGATTTCTAAAACAATAACAAAGTGATAAATGTCTTTGAAAAGTATCAGCTCTGGGAGCACTTGGGGCCTATCTAGCAGGTTACTAAAATGGGAACCATGGAAGAAGTCAGGGCCGAAGTTTCCTCCACATACCACTGTGCCGGAAATGGAGACTCAAGAAGACCTCTTAGGAACAAAATGATGAAATTCCCTCAAGAGAGCTCTGGAAAGCTTATCACTGTGTAACAAGTTTACATAGTTCAGAAAGCAAAAAGTGAAGCTGAAAAGGAGACATGTTTGTCTTCTTTCAGTCAACAAGCACAGGTTAAGTGACTAATGTATGCCAGATGAGTTGTTAGACCCTAATTACATGGAGGAGGGCAAAAGATCTTATTTAAATTTGGGGGAGACAACCAAGAAAGTGGTAGGACAATTTTAGATATTGATAAATGATACATAGAAAATAAAACTGTGGTATGCTAGTGTCTGAGAACAGATAGGGAAGATTTCACTGATGAGTTAAGAATTGAGCTGAATCTTATGTACTCAATTTTGATATGAGGACAATTAATGACAATTAAGGTTATGAAGGGGGAAACAGAAAGAGGGACGGAGGGAGGGGGATGGGGCCTTGGTGTGTGTCACACTTTATGGGGGCAAGACATGATTGCAAGAGGGACTTTACCTAACAATTGCAATCAGTGTAACCTGGCTTATTGTACCCTCAATGAATCCCCAACAATAAAAAAAAAAAGAAAAAAAGAAAAAAAAAAAGAGTTGAGCTGAAACCTTCATGACCAAAAGAAGATACCCCAGAGGAGGTCTGAGATTGGGGCAGGATAAATTAAGAGCAATGCTCCCAGCAGAGGAAAGTGCACATACAAAGGCCTCAAGGGAGAACATTCCTGGTGTGTTTGAGGGTAAGAAAGGAGGGCAGTGTGGATGGATGTTCTGAGCATGGGCGGGAGTTTTACAAAATGTCATGTGAAGGTAGGCTGAGACTGGATGTTGTAAAATATTTAGGACCACAGGGGTAAGGAATTTTGTTTTTGTTCTAAAGGCAATGAGAAGCCACTAGAGTATTATGCAACAGTGTATTGTGACTGTTGATTTTCTTTTTAAAGTGATTTTTCTCTTCATATTTTTATTCCCCAACTTTTACAGCATACTTTGTGGCTATAGATGTGACTCAGCTCTCTTTCTTTCTCTCCCTTTCCTTCTCCTTTCCTATTATATGTGTGTGTATCTCATGTGTTTTGTTTTTATTATATATTTATGTTATAAATTTGAAAATTGTACAAACACCCAAACTAAAACTAAAATCAAGAGATAAGTTTTGGTTTATAGAAAGCTGAAATAATAATAAACCAGCATCAAATGGTGAGAGATGTTAGTGGGGTAGAGACCAAACTTGGAGGAAAAAAATCCCATAAATTTCCATCTGTTTTTCTTTTTTATGTTAATACCACAGTTTTGGATGGGAAGTAGACTATGATATGGAAATTAGCATGAAGTGGGCTTTTTAGGAAGACCTCTTGGCATCTACAACTATGGAATACAAGGGGAGGAAGGGATCTTGGGCAGAGGAGGTGAGCAGTGATACGTTCTCCCCCAAAGCATCGTTTTATTCCTTGGCAGTTCTAATGATGGGATCACCCTTCAGAACTGTGGCAAGTCCTCTGTAGTTGTTGAATTCAGGCTACTCAGGAAAAGAGACAGAATCTTAGTTTATAACTGAGAGTTGCCTGCCAACTGCACGGCCTGCAGCTGGGAAAATAAACCCTCCATATCTGAGTGGGGATTTGGATGGCATATCATAGCTTCACTCTACTTGACCTTCATGCATTTCTCAAACATGGCAGCTTCTGTCCAAATTATGTCTCAAACCACCATGAATTTTCCATGTGTTAGGCATGGAAAATGGCCCATCAAAGATGTCCACACTCTAACCCTAGGGATCTGTAAATATATTGTTAATTTACATGGCAAAGGGGAATTTTTAAAAGAGATAAAACTAAGAGATTACCCTGGATTATAAAGACAAAGGTCCTTGGAAGTGAATGTGAGGTGGGAAACTGAGAATCAGAAAAGGACATATAAACACAGAAGGTCAGACTGGTGCTAGTGCTGGCTTTGAAAATAGAAAGAAGGAAGACATGAGTGAGTAAATTCAGTCTCCAGAAGCTGAAAAAGACAAGGGGATGGAGTCTTTCCTGTGAACTCCAGAAAGGAACTCAGCCCAGATGACACCTTGAGAGACTCATTTTAAAATTTGGAACTATAAATAATAAACTTGTATTGAATTAAGCCACTAATTTGGTGATAATGTGTTACAGAAACAACTCCTAAGCCAAACTTTTTTTCTGTGTGGGTTCTTTCTATCTCCTACCATCCAAATGTATCTGTTGGTCTTTGAGAACTGGGATAAACGAGGAAAACTGTGAAGAGAGGATAAGCTATTAGGGGAGAATTTTGTCAAAATCTCCAAGCATTCACGCAGGTATCTCATACATGAGAACTGCATCCATGATATATAGTGTGGTAGAAAAACACGATGGTGATATTGCATTCATCCATTCAAGTTAAATTTATTACACCTGAGGATTTATAATAGGTAGGGAAGATACAATATTAAGCCAAATAAAACATAGATAAGTTTAGTATCTATTGGAGAAACCAAGATTTTTTTAACTACATGTTACAGTACAAGAGTAACAAATGTTATACATAAAAGCAGATTATGCAACTTTATAAATAAATATAAATAACAATGGGATTTGGCACAAAGGATGGAATAACTTGAAAGAGGAAGTGGGAATTAAAGAACAATCTGAAGGAACATGATAAGTTAGATTGGAAATAAGGAAATGAGAGAGTCTTCCAAGGAAGGGGCATGTTGAAGATTCTGATCTTTCTTCTAATGCTAATCAGAAAATATTGATGTTTTTTAAAATAGAGGAGGGGGCATGATTTTACATGCATTTGAAAAGTTTCGCTAGAGGGATCAGAATAATAAAATTAGGTTAATTAGGAAGCAGCTTTAAACAACAGCAAGTGTATTACACGCAGGTACACCAGGTTGTTATGGTGATGGTATTAGGGAAATAGAGGTTGGCAAATTGAATATAGATATATACAAGGTTTAGTATATATACCTAATTATAGAGTATTTAGTATAAATACCCTATACTATACCTACTCAATTTGCTCTCTGGAATCTACTTTCCTCTCTTCTCTGTCCTCCTTTCATCCCTTGAGGCTGACCTGAACAGACTTCATCAATGGCTCCCTTGTCTTTGGCTTCTGAGTGGGTCCAGCTAATGCAAAGCATCAGTAGATCTTTGGCTTCTCAGTGGTCCAGCTAATGCAAAGCATCAATAGGAAAACATCAGCGTAAGACTGTGAGGTATGGGAGCTCATTCCCCTGGCTACCTCTCTGCAGGATAATCTAGGAAGATTGTATTCTCAGCTGAAATCACTGTTTGTCTCAAAGCAACAGGTCTGCAAGAGATTCTTTTCTGGTAGAAATGGAAAGAGCAATGGGATACTCTACTATTTCTTGTGGCAGCTCTACACCTTGTCCACTCTTCATAAAAACTCCCATAATTAGGCCAGGCGCAGGGGCATATGCCCGTAATCCTAGCCCTCTTAGAGTCCAATGTGGGTAAATTGCTTGAGTTCAAGAGTTCAAACTAGCCTGTGCAAGAGCAAGACCCAGACCCTGTCTCTACTAAAAATAGACCAAAAAAGAAAAAAGAAAAAAAACTAGCTGGACATGGTGGATGGCACCTATAGTGCCAGCTACTTGGGAAGCTGAGGCAAGAGGATTGCTCAAGCCCAAGAGTTTGAGGTTGCTGTGAGCTATAATCATGCTACAGCACTCTATCCAGAGTGACAAAGTGAGACTCTCTCAAAAGAAAAAAATAAAATACTCCCATAATTAATATATTTTAGAATTGTTTTAAATATGAGTCTGTCATCTGTTTCCTGTTAGTACCTGATAGAGCATGTGAGGGAGATTAAATATCAAGAATGACTCACAGGGTTCTGACCATATAAGAGGATTGATAACGGTGTAATTCGCTGAAATTGTAAATACAGAAAGAGGATTAGCATTGAAGAGAAAACATCCTGATGCAATGAATGAATTTTGGACATGTTGAGTTATGGTTTCCTTTTACACATCCAAGTGGATACAGTAAGTAGAACCTTGGTCATATGAGAAAAAAGCTAAGCAAGGAAGGAGGATAGGACTTCCTTTTAACTGTGAATCATGCAGAAAGTTGTAAGAAGGTAATGGGGGCAGAGTACTAGAGGAAACTGGGCACACAGAGCCCAGTAAGACAATCTTTGCCTTCAAGAAGATGGGTGTATTCCCTCTGCCCAACTGCTGTTTAAGATTCTCATGGAATAGAAATATGTCTGTTTCATTTCTGTGGTTATCTTTCAGTATCTTTCAATAGTATGCATTTGCTATGTTCATATAACTTATGGTGTAAAAGCTCCCCTAATACCATGTGTAACACAAAATAGTTGCCCTGTGTTATCAGAGTAATGAATTTTGTATTATGTGTGGATTTTAATTATCCACAGTACAAGTGAACATGGAAATCGCAGAGCCAGCAGTCCAAATAACACCCAACAGACTTAGCTACAACTTTTAAAGTGCCTTTAGTGTTTTGCTGGAGAGCATTAGCTTGCTTTTTGCCTACTCTGCCATCCCAGTCGGAGTAATCTCATAAAGTCATAGAATCCTAGTTCAACTTTTCAGTCCTCCGCTGAAAGTTGTAAGTCTTTAAATTCAAATTCTCTAATTTCACATTAAGTAATTAGATAGCAGAGTCTGAAGTGACTTTTCTA
Source organism: Nycticebus coucang (assembly GCF_027406575.1). NCBI lineage: Eukaryota > Metazoa > Chordata > Mammalia > Primates > Lorisidae > Nycticebus > Nycticebus coucang. Next base: position 159,701,605 of record NC_069781.1, read on the forward strand.
TAGAAATACAACAGAGCACCAGAATAGGTGACATGAGGATTGTGAATCTCTAGATACCCAAACACCAAATCTAGACTGTTTTTTCACTTGAATTTCTTCCTCTCTTTTTTCTTTTTGCTTGTATAATTATATACTATATAAATATGTATGTTATATCTAAATATTATATAACTAGTTATGTAACTAGTTTTTGCTTTTGAGAAAATGAAAGGGGAAAAAAAACACAAACATAAATTTAAAATTTCCCTTAAACATACTGACAAATTTAACAAATTGTACAAGGCAGAATTACGTTACCCCCTCAAAGATGTCCATTTTTAATCCTAGGAACGTTTGTGTACAGTATCTTACATGGGAAATGGGACTTCACAGATTCAACTAAGGTTAAGCACCTCAAGATAGAGAGATCTTCCTAAATAATCAGGATGGGTTCAGTAGAATAACAAGGGTCCCCTAATGTGGAAAAAAGATGTAGAAGAGAAGATTTGAATCACTCACTCACGGGGAGATTTGAAGTGATACACTGCTGGTTTTGAAGATTCCCCTCTTGTTCCCATGGCCAGTGGAGGCGGTGGCCTTTAGAAGCTGAAAAAGGCAAGTAAACAGTCTCCTCTACAGTCTTCAACAGGAAGACACCTGCTGATACCTTGAATTTAGGCCAGTGAAACTCATTTCAGACATCTAACCCTAGAACTGTAAAGCAATAAATCTGTGTTGTTTTTTGCAACTAAATATATACTCATTTTTTTAATGTCAAAATAGGAAACTGATACAATTAACTAAAATTTATTTGTTTATTTTTATGGTCATTACTTCTTAATTTTATTTATAGTTTTATCATTCGTTTAAATTCTTTTTAACCATATTTTCAATTGTCTATATTTTTATTAGATCATAACTGTGTACATTACTGCATTAATGGGGTACAATGTGCTGATTTTATATATAATTTGGAATATTTACATCAAACTGATTAACATAGCTTTTGCCTCACTTATTTAATTGTTGTGTTTAGACATTTATACTCTACTATTAATATATTTGATGTGTGCCCTTGCAATTTGCACAGTAGGTGAGGTCCCCCTGATTACCTTACCTCTACCCATCCACCCTCCTCCCCTCTCCTCGTCCTCCTCCCCCCTCCTCGTCCTCCTCTTCTCTCCTTCTTTCTGGGCTACAGTTGTGTTTTATCTTTCATATGAAAGTGTGGGTGGGCTCAGTGCCTGTCGTTCAAGCAGCTAAGGCATTAGCCACATACACCTGAGCTTGCAGGTTTGAATCCAGCCTAGGCCTGCCAGACAACTATGATGGCTGCAACAAAAAATAGCCAGGTGCTGTGGTGGATGCCTGTAGTCCAGCTACTCTGTCTCAAAAAAAAAAAAAAAAAGAAAGAAAGAAAGTGTGGGTGATTATATATTGATTTCATAATAGTGTTGAGTACGTTGGGTATTTTTTTCCATACTTGAGCTTTACTAAGAAGAATATGATCCAACTCCATCCATGTAAACATAAAAGAGGTAAAGTCTCCATCTTTTTATGGCTGCATAATATTCCATGGTATATATACATCACAATATGCCCTTTCTGGAAAGAAGTTTGGAGAACACTTAGGGAACTAAAATTAGACTGGCCATTCAATCCTGCAGTTCCTCTAATTAACTAAAAATTAATCTAATTACACAAATCCTTAGAAGTGGAGAGGCTTTCCTGGTTTCAGAGAATTAGAAAGATGTTGCAAGAAACACAAAAACAGCTGCTATTTAATTTCTTGATGTATCATTCTCTTTTTTTAAAAACTACAAAGATGTATTTTAGGAGTTACAAATATTATTGTAAGAATTATTTTTATGCATATATATAAGGCATTTAGGTAACTATTTTCCTAATTTGTCTTTTAACTTGAATTTTGTTACATTTCTAGATGTATATGTGTTTTTAATTATTTATGCAGACAAATAAAAATATTAAAATAAGTTTTTGATTTTACCAGTGTATAATTAAACTTAATATCAAGTAAACATGGAAATGAGAGGGGTTTTATTTATTTATGTATTTTTCTTTTTAAAGTCACATCATTCAAACCATTTGAAATGTATTATAGTTTATAATAATAGGCAAAATAATGATTTCTCTAAATTTTCTCCTTCCTTCCTTCCTTCCTCCCTCCCTCCCTCCCTCCCTTCCTTCCTTCCTTCCTTCCACAGAGTCTCACTTTGTCACACTTGGTAGAGTACTGTGGCATCACAGCTTACAGCAACTTCCAGCACTTGGGCGTAGGTGATTCTCTTGCCTCAGCCTCCTGAGCAGCTGGGACTACAGGCACCTGCCACAACGCCCAGCTATTTTTTTGTTGCAGTTTGGCCAGGGCTGGGTTTGAATTCATCACCGTCAGTATATGGGGCTGATGCCCTTCTCACTGAGACATAGGTATACCCTCATTTTTCTAAATTTTCAAAAACTTCCATAACTTGGAGAATGACTTAACTTTTCTCCACTAATTCATAGTGCTACCTTTATAACACGGTATTAATTTGATCCACCTTGGTATTTTTCAAAAGAATATTTATTCTGCCTCATTAATCTATTTTTTTATGTTTTAGACAATATATTGTTGAGAATTATTTACTTTATCACATATTTTGATACCTGACAATATAACATTTAGCCTTCATGTTCTTTTTTGGTTGAGATGTTTTTATTCTTACCTCTTTATAAATTCGTATACACGCAAGTAGATTACACAGCAGGAATAAAAACTTTAATGTATTATTTTAGGAAAAAATGATTTAATTTAGAGAATTATCATTTTAACAACACAGCATTTTCTTATTCATGAACTAAGATTTTTTTTCCCCATCCATTTCTTTTCCTTTTGTATACGTGACAATGCTTTTACTTTTTTCAGAAAGAATTTGCACATTCCTTGTTGAATTTATTCCGAGATGAATTCTATTTTTAGATCTATTATGAACATTAACTTTTATTTTCCCTATTATGGTACTTATAATGGAAAATAGGAAATGTAATCATGCTGTATATTGACTTGTTAGCATCTCCCAAGTTGGACTCTAGTATTACTTCTAAACATGTTCATTTAGGCATCGTGGGTTTTCACCATTATTCCATATATATATATGGAATAATATATATATATATATATTTTTTAAATTTAATTTTAAATTTTAAATAAATTTTAAATTTTATATATATATAAAATTAAATCATAGCTGTGTACATTAATGTGATCATGGGACACCATACCCTGGTTTCATAGACCGTTTGACACATTTTCGTCACATTGGTTAACATAGCCTTCCTGGCATTTTCTTAGTTATTGTGCTAAGACATTTACGTTCCACATTTACTAAGTTTCACATATACCCTTGTAAGATGCACTGCAGGTGAAATCCCACCAATCTCCCTCCCTCTACCCACCTCCTCCCACCTTCTCCTCTTGTTCCCCCTTCCCCCTATTCTTAGGTTGTAACTGGGTTATAGCTTTCATGTGAAAGCCATAAATTAGTTTCATAGTAGGGCTGAGTACATTGGATACTTTTTCTTCCATTCTCGAGATACTTTACTAAGAAGAATATGTTCCAGCTCCATCCATGTAAACAACCAGTGTGATGAAAATGTGTCAAATGGTCTATGAAACTAGTGTATGGTGCCCCATGATCACATTAATGTACACAGCTATGACTTAATAAAAAAATAAAAAGAAAGCGGTAAAGTCTCCATCTTTCTTTAAGGCTGCATAATTTTCCAAGGTGTACATATATCACAATTTATTAATCCATTCGTGGGTTGATGGGCACTTGGGCTTTTTCCATGACTTAGCAATTATGAATAGGGCTGCAATAAACATTCTGGTACAAATATCTTTGTTATGATGTGATTTTTGGTCCTCTGGGTATATGCCTAGTAGAAGAATTATAGGATTCAATGGCAGATCTATTTTTAGATCTCTAAGTGTTCTCCAAACATCTTTCCAAAAGGAATGTATTAATTTGCATTCCCACCAGCAGTGTAGAAGTGTTTCCTTTTCTCCACATCCACGCCAACATCTCTGGTCTTGGGATTTTGTGATATAGACTAATCTTACTGGAGTAAGATGATATCTCAAAGTAGTTTTGATCTGCATTTCTCTGATGATTAAAGATGATGAGCATTTTTTCATATGTCTGTAGGCCACGCGCCTGTCTTCTTCAGAGAAGTTTCTCTTCAAGTCCCTTGCCCAGCCTGCGATGGGATCACTTGTTCTTTTCTTGCTAATGCGTTTGAGTTCTCTATGGAATCTGGTTATTAAACCTTTGGAGACATAACCTACAAATATCTTCTCCCATTCTGAGGGCTGTTGGCTGTGCAGAAGCTTTTTAGTTTCATCAGGTCCCGGTAGTGTATTTTTGAAGCTGTTTCAATTGCCAGGAGGGGTCCTCCTCATAAAATACTTGCCCAGACCGATTTCTTCAAGGTCCCTTAATTCTCTTCTGGTATTTTTATAGTTTTGGGTCTTAAGTTTAAATCTTTAATCCAGTGAGAGTCTATCTTAGTTAATGGTGAAAGGTGTGGGTCCAGTTTCAGTCTTCTGCAGGTTGCCAGCCAGTTCACCCAGCACCATTTGTTAAATAGGGAATCTTTTCCCCACTGAATGTTTTTAATTGGCTTGTCAAAGATCTTTAAAATATGACAGTGGAACTTTAGTAGGGATTACGTTCAAATTATATATTGCTTTGGGTAGTATGGACATTTTAACAATGTTGATTCTTCCCCCATGAGCATGGTATGTTTTTCCATTTGTTAACATTTTCAGTTATTTCTTTTCTTAGATTTGCATAGTTCTCTTTTTTTTTTTTTTTTACTTTTTTTATTAAATCATACTGTGTACATTAGTATGATCATGGGGCACCATACACTTGGTTCATAGACCATTTGACACATTTTCATCACACTAGTTAACATAGCTTTCCTGGCATTTTCTTAGACCTTTATTTTGCTAAGACCTTTACATTCCACATTTACCAAGATTCACATATACCCTTGTAAGATGCACCGCAGGTGTAATCCCATTAATCCCCATCCCTCCACTTCCCTCCCCCTCCCTCCCCTCCCTTTCCGCCTTCTCCCTATTCTTAGGTTGTAACTGGGTTATAGCTTTCATGTGAAGGTCCTACATTAGTTTCATAATAAGGGTGAGTACATTCATAATAAAGGTGAGTACATGAGTTCCATTCTTGAGACACTTTACTAAGAAGAATATGTTCCAGCTCCACCCATGTAAACATGAAAGAGGTAAAGTCTCCAACTTTCTTTAAGGCTGCATAATATTCCATGGTGTACATATGCCACAATGTATTAATCCATTCGTGGATCGATGGGCACTTGGGCTTTTTCCATGACTTAGCAATTATGAATAGGGCTGCAATAAAAGAGTTGCATAGTTCTCTTTATAGGCTGATGATCCCCTGAGGGCCAGATGCGTCTTAGGCTCAGTAAAGCTGTCCTCTGGGTCAGCCCTGCCCTGGGAACTTCCGGGGTCTTCGAGTGTGTTTCTAGACCCTGCGCTCCACTTAGGTTGGTACCCCCTCAGGCAAATCCTTTACTCACAGGGCCTGTGTTTCCATCCCAGATCTGTTCATGGTGGTTGCCAGCCTCCTCTGGTTGCCCAGGGAGACAGAGGGTGTGGCTTCAGAATATCTGGTAACGAGCTGTATTGTTGCTAAAAGACAGCTTCTGCTCTGTTCCTCAGGGAACTGCTGCTCTGGTGTGGTTCCCTCTCAGCCAGTTGTCTTCTCCTTGCTCCCATGCCCCAGAGTCAGCACTTACCAGCTGCAGTTCAGGCACTGTCCACATCCCTCGAGAAATCGCCCAAGAGTCTGGACTCCTGGGGGACAGGCCTCCAGACCCCAGAGTGAGAGTGGAGGGGAGTGCTGGGAGCTCAGAGTTGCAGGTAGAGAATATATACAATTTTATACAGTTTTATGCCTGGCCATATTGTTGCCAAAAGACGGCTGCTACTCTGTGCCTCAGGGAACCGCCGCTCCGGTGTGGTTCCCTCTCAGCCGACCATCCTCTCCTCACTCCTGTGCCACAGAGTCAGCATTTACCAGCTGCAGTCTAGGCACTGTCCACACCCCTCAAGAAATCACCCAAGAGTCTGTACTCCTGGGCGACAGGCCTCCAGACCTCAGAGTGAGAGTGGAGGGCAGTGCTGGGAGCTCAGAGTTTCAGGTAGAGAATATATACAGTTTTATGCCTAGCTGTATTGTTGCCAAAAGATGGCTGCTGCTCTTTGCCTCAGGGAACTGCTGCTCTGGTGTGGTTCCCTCTCAGCTGACTGTCCTCTCCTCACTCCCATGCCCCAGAGTCAACACTGACCAGCTGCAGTTTAGGCATTCTCCACACCCCTCAAGAAATCACCCAAGAATCTGGACTCCTGGGGGACAGGCCTCTAGACCTCAGAGTGAGAGTGGAGGGGAGTGCTGGGAGCTCAGAGTTGCAGGTAGAGAATATATACAGTATTATACAGTTTTATGCCTGGCAGGAGAACACCGTGGCACTCTAGTAGGGGAGTTTTTAGAGGGTCTCTCCTATATAGTGTAGTGGGAGGACCTTTGAACTCTGCCCGTTTGTTTGTGTGGCACTCTGAGCTGTTCTCATGGGGGAGGGAACTCCTGTCTGCTTGGTGATGGATTTTGTACCTTTTGTTTGTATCCTTGTGGTCGCAGCTCGCCTCAGCGGGGTTGATGCGTGTTCTTCAACCTTCTTTCTTGGTGCAGCTCAAATCCACCAGGTTATTTACTACATTTCTGTCCTTTAACTCTCCTTCTGGATGGGAGCCTCTGTGGAAAGCTGGCTTCAGTCAGCCATCTTGTCTCAGCCCCCCCCCCATTATTTATGCAAATATGTTAAAGTACTTAGTCACAAACAAATGCTCCCAATTTTTTTTTGGTGGCATTATAACCCAAATAACACTGACTTGTGATATTTGTCAGATATTCATTGTACACATGGAATATTGTTAAAGTCGATGAGTAATAAATGATGGTTGTATTCCAAGGTTATTGCCAAGGTCACCTTGTATATTTTGGTACTGCCAACCGTTTCTAAATTAAAGTGGGAGTTATTTTTGCATGCTAGACTAAATGTGAAGGCAAATGTTGTCTCATATACAGTAATTTTGATTCACATCAATATGTTTTTGCCTGTTGATTCATTTGTCAGTATAACAATATGAGGTTCAATCAAGCTTAATGCTTATAGAAGTCATAGAAACTAAAGGTAAGGAATAATCTTGCATCTAAATCTGAGGAATCATATAGAGCACCAAATCTCTTGTCAGACCAGAAATGCGAGTATTTTTTATTAAAAATGATAGCAGTCTCCTCTAGCTGACTTGTATAATAGAGCAATATCAATATGATAGAGTTTTTATTATTTTTTGTAAGCACAGTTATCTTATAATGTGTTACTAATCTGATTGCTAGCTTCATTGGTTACAACAAGGTCTTAAGTGGAAATTTATAATAAATCACACCCAACCACACACACCTGTATTATTTCATTCACTCAAAGATTTTTCACAATTTCACATACACGAATTTCATATATAATTCCAGGTTGCTTCTCCCACTATTTTAGTGAAAGTCAGGTTTTGAATTCTATTGTCTATTACAGCCATATAATCAGAACTATACATAATATGCCACTTATTCACCAGCTGTGATACTCCTTATTTACTCAAACATATTATTTATCAACATGGGGCTAAGGAAAAATATAATAAGTAAAGGAAGATGCTAGTCTTTCCTCAAGGTGTGGACAACCAAGCTTCTCAGCTTAAAGGACAACCAAGCTTCTCAGCTTAAAACTGCATTTAGATTAGCATGATTAATATCACACAAGGATGGCAATTGCAACAACAACAAAAATAAACAAATGGGACTTCATTAAACTGAAAAGCTTCTGTACAGTTAAGGAGACAATAACCAAAGCAAAGAGACAACCCACACAATGGGAAAGGATATTTGCATATTTTCAATCAGACAAAAGCTTGATAACCAGGATCTATAGAGAACTCAAATTAATCCACATGAAAAAAGCCAACAATCCCTTATATCAATGGGCAAGAGACATGAATAGAACTTTCTATAAAGACGACAGACGAATGGCTAACAAACACATGAAAAAATGTTCATCATCTCTATATATTAGAGAAATGCAAATCAAAACATCCCTGAGATATCATCTAACCCCAGTGAGAATGGCCCACATCACAAAATCTCAAAACTGCAGATGCTGGCGTGGATGTGGAGAGAAGGGAACACTTTTACACTGCTGGTGGGACTGCAAACTAGTACAACCTTTCTGGAAGGAAGTATGGAGAATCCTCAAAGCACTCAAGCTAGACCTCCCATTCGATCCTGCAATCCCATTACTGGGCATCTACCCAGAAGGAAAAAAATCCTTTTATCATAAGGACACTTGTACTAGACTGTTTATTGCAGCTCAATTTACAATCGCCAAAATGTGGAAAGAGCCTAAATGCCCACCAACCCAGGAATGGATTAACAAGCTGTGGTATATGTATACCATGGAATACTATTCAGCTATTAAAAAAAATGGAGACTTTACATCCTTCGTATTAACCTGGATGGAAGTGGAAGACATTATTCTTAGTAAAGCATCACAAGAATGGAGAAGCATGAATCCTATGTACTCAATCTTGATATGAGGACAATTAATGACAATTAAGGTTATGGGGGGGGGAAGCAGAGGGATGGAGGGAGGGGGGTGGGGCCTTAGTGTGTGTCACACTTTATGGGGGCAAGACATGATTGCAAGAGGGACTTTACCTAACAATTGTAATCAGTGTAACTGACTTATTGTACCCTCAATGAATCCCCAACAATAAAAAAAAAAGGAAGAAAAAAATATATCACACAAGGAAAATGGGAAAATGAGCATACGTTTCCATTTTTGCTATGTTTATATTTATATTGTATATAAATAACTTGCTATCTTATTTACATCGTACTATTTAATAGAAAAATACATGTTTACAAATAAATATGCTAACTAAATACAAATTCACTTGTGACACATTTGGGTGATACATTGGCATGCTATGTCCATTTTGAATGACCGTGAAGAGAAAATGGATAGTATGTATCGAAAGCTATGTTAACTAGTGTGATGAAAATGTGTCAAACGGTCTATGAACCAAGTGTATGGTGCCCCACGATCATACTAATGTACATAGCTATGATTTAATAAATAAATAAAATAACTTTTCTGTGTTCTTAACTGATGGCCTCACCTTATTTGTAGGCTTAAAGAGTAGAAAGAGATATTTTCTAATAGCAGTATATATACATGTGTAGTGGTATAGTTGGCCATAGTTACCACTATCCCAGATCCATGCCAGACTGCACTCGGTAGTACTATGGGTGTATGTCCACAGGTCAGTGACTGATCAGTGGGGGGGGGGGAGGGAAGAATATAAACCACTTCTGAAGATTCCCAGAATTCCTAAGAACCTATCCTTAGATTTAAATAGGGATAATACGTACACCCCAAACCATTCTTATTTTATTCACTTTCTGTCTCCATGAAGATTTCAGTCAGTAATTTTTTATAGCAGGCTGTTTTCCCTCCTGGATAACCCAATGATACTGCATGTATTCATGTTGAATTTAAGCTTGTATGTTAATAACGTGGTAAAATTATGTCATTATAATATAGGGTGTTTTGTTGCCCTGGGCTGGTAGGTGCCAGAGAAAAATTTTCTTGATGGCAATTTTAGTACTGGTTGGTTATCTTTTAAATATAATCAAATCATGGTATGCTTATGTGAACATTTTTCCAAGCATCAGATGTGCATTTTCTGTTAGTTTGTGTATACAGTATATGTTAAAATAACTACTTTATATATATTTTAATACCTTTGTACTTTTAATTCTATTTATATATCAATGTATGAGTGTTCTTCTGTATTAGTGTATAATAGACTTTTAAATTCAGTTATATTTACTTATAAAAAGGGTTAAGGTGCCGGCCCCACATACCAGAAGTGATAAGTTCAAATCCGGCCTCAGCCAAAAACTGCAAAAAAGAAATGGGGGGGGGGGTTCAATAATAATTCTAAAATACTGTGAATACTAGGGTTTTTGTCTGCAATTTTTACCCATTATGCATTTCTTTTATTGTTGAAAATATTTCAGATGTGAGCCAGAATCTAGAAAGAAGCATGGAGAATTTTAATAAGCATATTAGACATATATTTGAACATCTTTTCAGAGTTCTTCATCCACCTTCACTTTTTCTGTCCCTCCCTCCCCTCCCCCTCCCCTCCCCCTCCCTTTCTCCCTCCCTCTCCCTCCCTTTCTCCCTCCCTCTCCCTTTCTCCCTCCCTCCTTTTCTCCCTCCCTTTCTTTCTCCCTTTCTCCTTCCCTCCTTCCCTCCCCACCCCCTTCTTTCTCAGCACTCTTCACTCAAACAGCACCTGAATCACTGCAGAAAGCATCACGAAAAAGTACCCAATGTACTCACCCTTATTATGAAACTAATGTAGGACCTTCACATGAAAGCTGTAACCCAGTTACAACCTAAGAATAGGGAGAAAGGGGAAAGGGAGGGGAGGGAGAGGGGAGGGAGGGCGAAGGAGGGGGATTAATGGGATTACACCTGCGGTGCATCTTACAAGGGTATATGTGAATCCTAGTAAATGTGGAATGTAAAAGTCTTAGCAAAATAACTAAGAAAATACTACAAAAGCTATGTTAACTAATGTGATGAAAATGTGTCAAACGATCTATGAACCAAGTGTATGGTGCCCCACAATCATACTAATGTACACAGCTATGGTTTAATAAAAAAATAAATAAATAATTAAAAAAAAGAAAGCATTGTGGCACCAGATTTAGCTTCCTAAGAGTCTGCTGAGTATTTAAAGGCCATAAACTAGAGGAGTTGACATTTCAGCATCCTGTGGTGTGAAACATTGATCAGTGGGAAACAAGAGATCAAATGAAGCTCATCAGATTGATTGACATTTTCTGCCATATTTGAAATACTCTGAAAGAGTATTTCCCAGGAAGTAGCCCAGGTGATGAGGGAACATGCCTGCTGGGCATGTGTTCTCAAGGCCTGCCAGTGTGATGACGCATCTCCCCTGTTGCTTGAGTCTTGCCTTGCCTTTCTTCCTACTTCATCCTTCCTTCCCTGGAATTTCAGAGTTACAGTATTTAAATCTTTGTCTGGTTCCTCTTTTTGTAGGATGAGTCTAATAAATGAAAGAGATTTCTATAGAGCAGAGAAAAGGTGTTTGGGAAAAGGTGTAGTGATGGGGGCGGGGCAGTGAATACATGAAGCCTAAATGACCGGGATGCAAAGGTCGGTCATAAAGAACAAGGCCCTGCAATCGAGAGGTCATAAGGGAAAGATAGGAGGAATCCAAGGGATAGAGAAAAGCTGGAAGAACCGGTCAGGGATTTGGGGAAAATGGAAAAGGCTTTGTAGATATGCAAGAGTTAGATAACATGATGGAAGATGGACAAAGGCTAAGGGCATTTTGATTAGTAAGTTGGACAGTAAGAAAACTGGTGAGGATTGAGAAAGCACAACTGGGGGATGTTCAAGGAGGAGGGCACCAACTCCAGGGGAGAGTTGCTGAGAAGTGGCTATTCAGGAGCAAGAACAGGCAAAGTATCATGCATTAGAGAAGTCAAGAGGTATAAGAGTAACAATATGAGGTATGGTAAAGGGGAAGGGGGAGAAAAAGGCAGAGAAAGAAGAGGAGGAAGGGGAGGGGGAGAGAGAAGGTCAGAAGAGGCCTTCCTTCTGGATGTCCGGCTCCTCTTTTGAAAATTACAAAAGGTTTCATGACTCTCCACTGAGGTGATAGTCCTCGCCTTCTGATGACATTGGTTTTTTTTGATTGTATAGATTAAGTGGTTCTCTTTGCTGTACTCTATTAAACACATGGATAGCACTGGGGATCTGGTTCCTCTGGATGTCAAGAGGGCCTTGCTGTACATTAGGGTAGTTTTACACCCTGGCTCTGACAACATGTCAAGTAAGGATCTCTGGCCCCTATTTTCCTTTTCAGATTCTATCATCCTATTGGTATAAGCCATGACAGTTCCCTAATAGCTACTTTTGTTCTCATTCTTGGCCACAGAAGGATCTACCTCTGAGTTTCTCAGTGATACTGACTGAGCAGTATGTTGCTTATCCATAACATTGGTAAGGTACCTTCTAGGGCCTTAATTCAGGAAACTGATGAGACTCCTTGCCTTGTGTAGAATATACTATCTAGCGTACATACTTTTTTGAGTCTTTTAGCCCATTTTATTTTTATTTTTATTTTATTTTATTGAGACAGAGTCTCACTTTGTCACCCTCAGTAGAGTACTGAGGTGTCACAGCTCAGAGCAACCTCCAACTCTTGGGCTTAGGTAATTCTCTTGCCTCAGCCTCCCAAGTAGCTGGGACCACAGGTGCCTGCCACAATGCCTGGCTATTTTTTGTTGCAGTTTGGCAGGGGCCAGGTTTGAACCTGCCACCCTCAATATGTGGGGCGGGCACCCTACTCACTGAGCCACAGGCACTGCCTTATTTTTTTTATTTTTTGAGGCAAATTTATAGCTCACAGCAACCTCAAACTCTTAGGCTCAAGTGATCCTCTTGCCTCAGGCTTCCAAGTAGCTGGGACTACAGGAGCCTGCTGTAACTCCCAATTAGTTTTTTCTATTTTTAGTAGAGAAAGGCCTCTCTCTCTTGCTCTACCTAGTCTCACTCTTGTTTTGCCTGGTCTGGAACTTCTGAGCTCTGGCAATCCTTCTGCCAGAGCTCCCCCAGAGTACAAGGACTACAGGGGTGAGCCACCACAACCAGCCAAGCCCCCTCTGTCCCAGCAGTCCTGGGCAATCACTTTCTGTAGGCTAACGGGAGTCATCTTGGGAATATGTAAATACCATCCCTTACTGTCCTTGATAGGACATTAGAACCTGCATCATATGACAGTCCTCCTATATACATACCTAACTATTTTTTTAACAGAACTCTCCGTATATAGCTGTATCTATTTTTCAATCTCCAGGGGACACCTGTTGAATAATCCAGAAGCTTCTGTACTGCAGAAACAAAGCATTTCTGTCCTAGTTATGTTGCAATTGAAGGTTGATAATTTGTCTGGCAGCCAGGATGGATAGAAGTGGTAAAGCCCAAGGAAGTGCATGTCATCTTGCAAAACAGAAGGTTCTTCATGGTGTCCAAGCAAAGGTAGGAGAGTGGACGCTTCAACAGTTAAGGCTAAATAACCTCTGTGGACCAGGAAAGTCCTGTGAAATCAGGGGACCTTTGAGTGCATCTATTGCATGGATTTGTATGTTCCCTTCTTAATCGCACGATCTCAGTTCTTCCTAATCAGGACTACAACTTTGGCATAACAGATCTGCAAAGATAGAGAATTCAACTTTCTCTGGAGCTCTATTAATCTCATAATTAAGCTTTCTGCCTGATTCTCAGGATCCATGACACTCGCTGTAGAAATGAATAGTATATTTGTACACAACTAACAGGGTCTTCTGGAGTTCACTCTTTGCCTATGTTTGTTGAGTTTTTTTTGCCATTAACCTCTTATTGCCCTCCTCAACTTAATTACTTCCATAAAACTTCACCCAAATTCATAGTTCTGATAATGTTTTCATTTCATTTCTAAAAACACCAAGTCATTATTACACTTGTCACTATATTCTCTTCTACTGGTGACCCATCTCCATCTAACTCTGGTGAATGTTCTGACAGTTTCACTGCCCCCCCCACCCCCCCATTAGAAACTGACAGCTCTCCTTTCACCTGGCAACCAGCCAGACAAGTGCACTCTTTCAAGTTTCATTTTATCATTCATATGAATGTGTAGGCAAAAAAATGGAAACCTAATTAACACATGTATATGTAAAAATTAAAATTAAAAAAAAAATCCATACTACCCAAAGCAATCTACAGATTGAATATAATCCCTATTGAAGCACTATTGTCATACTATAAAGAACTTGAAAAATTAGTACTTCGTTTTATATGGAATCAGAAAAAAATCTTGAATAGCCAAGACATTACTCAGAAATAAAAATAGATCAGGAGT